>NW_006800258.1:735936-738552 GCF_000485575.1 Poecilia formosa
TATATATATATATATATATATATGTGGGGGCATATGCTGCCACCCCTGAAAAAATCCTTGCCGCCCTCTTGCCACCCCATAGATATTTTTCTAGATCCGCCCCTGTGCAGTCCATCACTTTCATTCTAACATTTGTGACCAACATTTTGGAATGTTCTTCGTGATGTCACACTGGTTGGTGTCAGAACCCAACATTCTATTTGAGCTCAGTTCACCAGAAATTTCTGACAGTGAGACATAACTATAACAGTTAAACCTGCTGTCTCTTCTAGTGAATACATTTACACTGAAAACTCGAAAACCAAACATGGATGAAGAATCTGAACAGAAGCGTAAAAGGCCAGCGTTCAGGAGAACAAAAGGTAAAGAGTTTGTGTTTCACTCTTAATAAGACAAGGTTTATGTTTCAGTTTTTGGAAAGTTACACTGTAAAACATTTGAAGGTGGTTTAACTTGAAAATGAAAGTCAAGAAAAGGGTTAGGGTTTTGTTTTAATTCAGAAATTAAAGTTCATGCAGTTGATTAAACAAGATACACTTTGTTTAAACTTTTTTTAAGTTCATTAATCTTGAATTGAGTTTTAACTTAATGCTGCAATTTAAACCAATTATTTCACAATACACAAGAAGAAAACTGCCCTCACCTAGTAAAAGAGTTCACATTTCTCTATTATCATTCACAAGTTAAAATAACTATTTTACTTAAGAATAATTTAAATTCTTGTTTCAAATTACATGAACAAACTTTCTGAACTGATAAACATCACAATAAATTCTGCTCAAAACCATTCAGTGGAAACAAGACGTTGTCCTCAACCTTTTCAGACTATCAGTTGCATTAAAATAAACATTTGCCTTCATAACGCAACATACTTCCATCTCTCTCACGGTGCAACACAAGATACAAAAACATGCCGCTAAGCACTCTGGGAAATAGTTCCTGTTTTGTTTTCTTTCAGGTCTTTTTAAGTACTAACCTAAAAACTAGTTTATTCTTGGAGGTTCGACAAAATTCATAAAAAGTTAACACAAACTCACATATTCAGATTTAAAATCAAATGCTAAATTTATTTGACTTAAAGAGTAGAAGTTAGTAGACACAACTAAATGCTGCTCAAATGTTTTAGAGTGTAGTGAATGTAACAATTTAGGTCATTTTACACACATAACAGTCTTATAAACCTCTTAATATAGTTAAGATATTTAGAGTTTTTGTCACTCAGAATTTCTGTTTTATTATTGGTTAGGAACATTGAAATCTCTGTTGGCTTCTCGGAGAAGCATGAATTTGGATGAAAAAGACTTAAATGTTCATCAGTTTGTTAATAAAGTCCCTGATCAGATATCAGTATGTGAGGTAATTCAAAAATACTAAACATGAACTCTAAACAATCATTAATTTTCCACAATATTACTTACGATAGAGAGAAGCGGCAGTATGATGCTACAACGCACAGAGTCTGCTGAGGACTGTGAGATCCAAAGAAAAAGGATCAGGTCCTCTGAGATTGCCGGAACCTCAAGAAGCTGCCAGGACCAGATCAGAACCAGGAGGTTACTGAAGAGGAAGATGATGGAAGGAAAAGAAGAAGGTTCAACACTGGCCAAGTGTAGTAAGGAAAACCCCCAGGAGCAGGTTCCAACCAGAGAGTCTTCCTCCTCAGTTGACATCCTCATAGGTTGGCCGATTTGATGAGACTAATGTTAATGTGCTTATGGTGACAGACCAAACATGTAAAAAATAATCACTATTAATTCCCAACATCTCTTACTTTAGAGATCAGCAGCAGCAGCATGAAGCCACAGAGTGCAGAGCCTATTAAAGGCAGCACACCAAAGAGAAGGAACAGGGCTAAGAAAGAGACCCGCAGAAAATGGACCAGGGTTTCTAAGATGTTCGGACCATCCAAAAACCACCAGAACCAGACGAGGATTGTGAGGAGACTGAAGAGGAAAATAACAGAAGAAGGAGAGGGATCTCCAACTCCTGCTGAGAGGAAGAATAACGAACTCCTGCAGCAGGTCGCAATCAAAGAGTCCCCATCCTCAGTGGACATCAGCACAGGTTGGGTACTTTCGTGAAACCAGTGTTTATTTTCTCTTTTGTATGTTGACAGACCAAAATGATAGATCAATGCAGACATGGTGTCAACCTGTAAAGTTGATCAAAGGAAAAGGTGTCCTAAGTAACAAAAATGAACCAGTTGCCTTTAGAAATCCCACTGTTGTGTGTAATTTAATCTCAGCATATATCCAGATGTTTTATAAAGACTTCAGAAGTCTGTTAGAGAAAGCCAGCAGAAACCCAACTTAAAGTTTCCCTAAATCAAAATCAAACTTATGATTTTAGGCTAAATGCAAGAGTACATGGGCAGGGTTTATTACAGGAATCCCAGAGTTGAATTTACTACTTTTTGCTACCTTTTTAACTACCTCTGCAATATTTTTACTACCAACACAAAATCGAGCCAATTTTGCGTCAATTTCCGTTTGTGCAGTTTTGGTTTCTGAGATATTAAAAATAATTTTTTAGGTCATCCAGAGTTCACCATCCTCCCATATTGCTCCAAAAAAAACCAAAGTGGCCTCCTTCGTTAGTGCTTTGTTTGAGCAGTTA
>NW_006800259.1:0-1206 GCF_000485575.1 Poecilia formosa
GGCCATTGTCTGACGTCACTGTGAAAAGGGTCTATTCGCTGGGAAAATCAATAAGCAGCTTGAGGTAACTCTGCTGCTCTCTAGTGGCGAGAAGCCACTAGAGAATGCATTATGGGAGATGTAGTTTGTAGTCGATTTGTGCTCAAAACCAATTTTAAGTCAATCATCGGCCTATAAAATGCTGGTGGGGGTCACATAAAATGACATGACAGGCCACATGTGGCCCTCGGGCCTTGAGTTTGACACATGTGATCTAGAGGTTAGAGTCCTTGTCAAACGGTGTTTTGACTAAAGTCCAAAGGGTTGGAGTTCCAGTTGACGGCGTCTCAACTAAAGTTTTACAGCTTTTTATTTCTCTTTCTCACCGTTTACGTTTTAATTATGTTTTTTAAATCTCTCTCTTTCTCGCTGTTTATTACATGCTGTTTTTATTTTAATTATGTAAAGCACTTTGAAATGCCTTGCTCCTGAAATGTGCAATACAAATAAAATTTGATTGATGAACCGGTTAGCATTGCCGTGTTTATTGAATTTGCCTGCAATGACTTTCTAAGTCCAGCAGATGTCGCTGTAAGTGACAAAGCAACACAGTCTCAGCACAGAATCACAGTTTGGGAAATGTGCCACACACCCAGTGAGGCCTCATCTGCCCACCATCAGTACAAAAGGACAGATCGGTCCAGATGTTGGAGGTGCAGCAAACGAGAGGCTACACAGATCTGACCAGTTTGTCACTATTAAAGCTGACAAACAATGAAAGCCACAATTACTCAGCACAGTTTGACAGAGAAAGAAGCAGACGGAGACAGACGTCACGATGCAAGCAGCTTCATGACAGGTGGAGACGTGATTATATGCAGAAATTGGCCTTAAAGTGGCAGCGTACCATTTATGCTGCTGCATTTATTAACATAAAACTTTTACAGCAGCTTTTCTTCCAGCACCAATCAAGAAATAAAACCCTGACATAAAATCCTTCCTGTTCTAACCTTCATCCACATCAGACCTGCTGAGTCTGACAGTCAGAGACTCTCAGGTTTTTATCTGGGTGAAATCTGGTCTGCAATGATTTCACTGAACACTGAATATGACTTTAACATGAGGCTTTATGGAGGTAAAATTAATGTTTTTAATGTTTATGAAAGCAGTAAATGTTTCCATGTGTTTGATCTGCTTCCTGTTGGTTCAGTTTGAGGCCTGCAGCTT
>NW_006800259.1:2175-16129 GCF_000485575.1 Poecilia formosa
CTGTTGATCTGGTTTCTGAACCAACTGACATTTAATCTTCATCTCTAAATCTGCAGCCAAACGTCTTTCAGAGCCAACTGGTTCCTCCCTGCTGAACGCTGTGGAAGAACTGGTTGAACTGATTGAACTGGTTGAACTGGGGATTTCTGCTCCCAGTCACTCAGTGGAAACTAAACTGGTTTCTATTGGTGGATGTTACAGTCAGACTGAAGACACATTAAATCTGATCAGACAGAAATAAACTCCATCAATTAGAACCATAATCATCTATAAAACATGTCATTTACATTCAGATTATCAGAATGTTTGTTTTTAATTACCATAAATATTCAGTTATTCACATCTCTGGCAGATTTAGGTTTAAATTAAATGATCATTTATGTGACCAACATGTTTCTTCTGACTGGAAATAATATTAGTGTTTTGGATCGGCCTAGTTAAAGTCCTGACTTGAATGTGACAGTGAGGTAAAGATCAGGGTGATGGTCAGGAGGCCTTCCAAGCTCCCAGAGCTGCAGCTCATCACCAAAGATAAAAACCAGAGAAAACATGAAAAACGGTTTGATGGCTTTAATACTAAAATGATTTTCTATTGATTATTGAGAAAGTTATGAATAATTCTTATTATATTGTTTTTAAATAGAATGTAAATCAATTTTTTTGTTTGTTTCTGAATGTCAAACTGTACAAACTTCATCTCAACATGTAGTTGTTTTTTTACTGTCTCTGATAGGAACCTGAGGTTCTGGTTCAGGTTCTGGTTCAGGTTCTGGTCCAGGTTCTGGTTCTGGTTCAGGTTCTGGTCGGGTCGGTCCAGTGTGGCAAAGTGACATCATGGCCACTGCAGAACCTGGTGAGTTTTTTTCATTGCTGTCCAAGTTGAAGTTAAATGTAATTAATGTTTGTTTGGTTCATATTGAAACATTTTAATGTTTTTGGGTTTTTACTGTAATTAGATGAGCTGATGTGGAAAATATTGCAAAAGTTTCTTTGTTGTAAGAAAATATTCTGTTTTTAAAGAAATATGTTTATTTTATGTGTTTTAAAAAGATGAAATGATTAGAGACTCTAAACTCATCAGTGACCTTCATTAGTTTGTTCAGTCGGTTTCCTTTCTGCCTTCAGTAAAATGGATCTGTGGACCGGTCCGGTTCTCCTCTGTTCTGTGAAATGAATCCTCCATGACAGTTTGATCAGAAACAAACATTTGATTCAGTCTCTTTATGAAAGTTCACAAGCAGATACTAGTCAATCTGTCTTGTTTTCGTATCAATGTTTCCTGGTTTTAGTTTAATTATCTCCTGTTTTTTTGTGTATCAGTTATTAAACTGGTTCTGTTTCAGATCATCAGTTCAGTTCTTATTTGGTTTCTCTGTTTCTGGAGAACTTTAGATAATTTAACTGTTTTTATTTTTATTCACTCTGTTTTCTAAAAGTCTTTTTATCTTTCCAGATCTGCAGCCTGTGAGACGCAGAAACAGCCTGGAACTTATTCCTCCTTCCAGTGAGTTTAACTGATTTACTCTGATGAGGAACAAAGATCAACATGATTAATATTAAAATACTGAAATTACATAAAAAAATTAACTCAGACTCTTTGTTGAGAAGATTCAGTAATGTTTATTTCATAATCTTATTAAATAAACATTCAGCATTTTAAACATTGTAGTTTGGATCAAATTCTTCTCTTAATCTTTTTTCTAAAAGTCCGAAGTTTAAATTTATATAAAGTGTAATAAATTGTTATTGGACC
Source organism: Poecilia formosa (assembly GCF_000485575.1). Lineage (NCBI taxonomy): Eukaryota > Metazoa > Chordata > Actinopteri > Cyprinodontiformes > Poeciliidae > Poecilia > Poecilia formosa. The sequence continues at coordinate 3,929 of NW_006800259.1, forward strand.
AATAAATTTAAAGTTTTCTTTCTCTGTGATCTAAATGTCTTTAACTATTTTAATTGTTTTCATTTCATCTCCAGTGTCTGAGCTCAGACTGGTTCTACTGGGAGGAAACTGGTCTGAGAGGAACTCAGTGGGGAACTTCATACTGGGAGGTGATGGTTTCACCAGATCATCAAACACCTTTGAAAACACCTATCATAAGATTTCTTTTCCACTGAGAAACAAACAAATATCTGTGATCAACACTCCAGATGTTTCGTTCTCCACAGCAGAAAAACTGACAGATTTCATCAGAAAATGTTCTGATCTCTCTGATCCTGGTCCTCATGTCTTCCTGCTGGTTATTCAGCCTGGAAGTTTCACTGAAGGAGAGAAAGATAAGATCTACAGAATCCTTCAAACCTTCAGTGATCGATCATTTGATCATTCATTGGTACTGATCCTGAAGCCCAGATTGATGTCACGCTTCCTTTTGCAAAATCCTATAAACGACAATCTAATAAAGGATCTGATCAGAAAATGTAGCTACAGATATTTAAAGATGGAGGAAACTGAACATGAGCAGCTGCTGATTCGCTCTGAACAAATTGTCAAAGAAAACGATAAAAACCATGTGAGACATGAAGAGTTTGAAGAAGCAGCAACAACTTTACCGTCAGATGATCAGGCTCAGAAACGACCAGCATCCAGAGCTGCTGCTGGTAAGAACAGAATTCAATCTGATTCTATAGCTCTATGTTTGTCGCTTTTAGAGAAATTTAAATACATTTCTCACATCTGGACTAGAAATAATTTTTTTCTAAATCTAAATTATTTAATTCCAGGAACTTATTTTTATATGTTGAAATGTGGTTGAAATAATTGCTATTAAAGATGAAGAAACATTTTGTCCATTTTCTGTCTTAAACTTAAAACATCAACTGTAAAAAAAAAAGGGCAGCTCTAATCTGGCTCTGAGGCTCAGATCCAGTTATTAAATCCACCAGATTAAAAACCAGAAACATGACATTACAAACCAGGCAAATGATTGATATAAAACGTTGTTATCTGAGAGTATTCAGATTAAACTTTATTAGTTTTTAATCTGAAAAGGTTTGGGTAAATTTATTTAAAGTACAAAAAACTTTCACATCAAACTATTTCAACAACGATTGTATTGATTTGTAATAATTTTAATTTGTTTTGTTGCAGTTAAACCCAAAGGAGAACAAAGACCTGCTGCTCTGAACCTGGTTCTGTTTGGTCCCAGTGACCCACTGAAGGCGTCAGCAGCCAAAGCCATTCTAGGTCATGAGGATCTTCCTTCACAGCGTGTCAGAAAGCAGGGAGAGGCGTTTGGACGTCAGGTTTCTCTGGTGGAGCTGCCTGCCTTGGGTGGAAAAGCTCAGCAGGAAGTGATGGAGGAATCCTTCAGGTGTGTCTCCCTCTGTGACCCTGAGGGTGTCCACGCCTTCATCCTGGTCCTACCTGTGGGTCCCCTCACTGATGAAGACAAGGGAGAGTTACACACCATCCAGGACACATTCAGCTCCAGAGTCAATGACTTCACCATCATCCTCTTCACCACAGATCCTGAACATCCTGATGTTGGTAACTTTATAGAGAACAAGGACATCCAGGATCTCCTCCAGATCTGTGGAGGAAGATATTTAGTTCTGAACATCAGAGACAGACGGCAGATCAGAGGACTGATGGAGACGGTGGAGAGAAACAGAGAGAAACTGGTCAGTTACACAACTAAAACATTATTATGGGGCCAAATGGAGGATAAACTGCAGCTACAGAATAAACTGAAGGAGTTTGAGTCAAACACAGCAGTTACAGGTAAATATTATGTTTATGTAATTAAGATATTAAAAAAAAAATTCCAGTTACCCATATGAGTTTAGTGAATTCTGCTTTTCTTTTTTTCTCCTGTTTAATATTATTTTTGTCTTAATTTTTTCATCAACTTTAATTTTTTTTTTTTTTTTACAATGCGTTGTTACCTTAACTTGTCTGAGAGTCAGACAGAAAGTTGACAGCAGTAAAAAAAATCTCCATGTTTCTCTGCCTGACATGAGGAAAGTGTCTGCAGAACTCAGGATACGACTGAGCTGTAAAACAATCAGCTTTCCTACAGTGAAAAATAATTTCCTCTTTTCTAAATAAGTTTAAGGAAATTATCTATAAAATCTTCACTACAACAGGAGTGATTGAGCAAATCAGAAGTTTTCATCATAACTTGTTTCTTCAATCCATTCCTTGTGAGGATTAAGTCTAATAATTTTCTATTATCTTTCTTTCTAACCCAGATCCTGAGCAGATCCCGATATCCGATTGTCTCCGGATCGTTCTGATCGGGAAAACCGGCGGTGGGAAGAGTTCATCAGGAAACACCATCCTGGGCAGGAAACGGTTTGAAGCTAAAGCGTCTCAGCAGTCGGTCACTAGAAACTGTCAGAAAGCTCAGACTGAGATCGGAGGTCGTTCTGTCGTTGTGGTCGACACTCCTGGTCTGTTTGACAACACGCTGACCCCCGACCAGGTGGAGGAGGAGCTGCTGAAGTGCATGAGCCTGCTGGCCCCGGGGCCACACGTCTTCCTGCTGGTGATGCAGGTCGGCAGATTCACAGAGGAGGAGAAACAAACTTTAAAAAAAATGAAGAACATTTTTGGTAAAAACTCTGAAGATTTTACCCTCATCCTGTTCACTGGAGGAGACAAACTGAAGTATGAGGACAAAACGATAGAAAAATACCTTAGTGAGGGACGTGATGAATCCTTTATGAAGGTGATCAACGACTGTGGACGAAGATATCATGTTTTTAATAACTATGATAAACAGAACCGATCACAAACCAATGAACTGATCCAGAAGATCAACAAGATGGTGGAGAAGAACAAAGGAAAATGTTTCACCAGCGAGATGCTGCAGGAGGCAGAAGCTGCTATACAGAGAGAGGTGAGGAGGATCCTGGAGGAGAAAGAAGGAGAAATGAAGAAACTGAGGGAGGAACTACAGAAGAAACACGAAGAAGAAACAGAATCACTGAGAAGAAAAATGGAAGAACACAGAGAAGAGATGGAAAAAGAGAGAAAACAGAGAGAAGAACAATTTAAAGAGATGGAAGAAAACAACTGGAAGGAGAGAGAGCAGAAAGAGAGAGAACAGAGAGAAAGAGAAAAGGAAGAGAAGAAAAGAAAAGAGGAGGAAGAACGACAACAACATCAGTGGGAAAAAGAACGACAAGATTTAGAGAAAAAGATCAAACAGGAATCAGAAGAAAAGGAAACAATCGACAGAAAACTGGAAGAGATGAGAAAAAAGATGGAGGAAAAACGAGACGCCTGGGAGACGGAAAGAAAGGAGTGGTGGGAAAAACGACACCAAGAAGACGGAGAGAGACGAGAAGAACTGAAGAGACTTCACGAGAAATATGAGAAAGAGAGAGAGAAATATGAAAACCAGAGAAGAGAAGATGAGGAGAGGAGGAGAGAAGTGGAGAAGGAGAGGAAAGAACTAGAGGAAAAATATCAGAAAAAACTGGAGGAAGTAAAGAGGAAGTTTGAGGAGGAAGCCAGAAAACAAGCAGAAGAATTTAATGAGTTCAAACAAAAATACAAGAAAAAGTTTTGTGCTTTTCTGCAAAAACATGAAGAGGAAAGAAAATCTATGGAGGAAAAACAGCAGAAAGAAATCAGAGAAAAACCTAAAGTGAAACAACTAAACAGATGAAACATGTTTATGATAAATGTGATTAAAATAAAAACAAAAAGCAAAAGATGTCAGAAAAACAACACAGTGTGACGCATCACAACTTCCTGAAGATCTTTGGTTTCAGTAAAGTTGATCAAACTATTTTAGTCTCTTTAGATTTTTGCATTTATTTTAATCAAAGTTAATTTTGTTTAAAGTATAAAGTACTTTATTAGAAATCATTATTCTAGTGATTCTTGAGAATAGGGACAAAATGGGTTTTAATTGTCCCATATTTTTTTTTGTTATTTCTCAACCTTATGTATGCAAATATGACAAATAATGTTTAGGAAATGTAAAGATGCTAAGGTACAGGCTCCCAGTTGCAACATAAAAAAAAAAAATCGACCTGACCTAGAACGTTGTCATCACCATCTGACAAAAATAAATAAAAAATAATTTTTAATGACCCTATTAGTGATATTTTTACTCATTTTACAGACAAATGCTTCTCAAGAAACAAAATAAATATTTAAAACAAAAAACAACGAAGTCCATCTGACGGAGTTGACACAGAACTGAAGGTGGTGACCAACTAGTGAGTAAAATGAAAAACTTGGTACATGTGAAGTAATGCAATTTATGCAAAACACATTAAAATGAATTAATTACACATTTAAGTGAGAATTGAAAACAATTTCACTGAAAGAGTCACATAAACTCTGATGGAGTTGATAAAAAGCCAAACTACCTCAATTTATATGATGTTATTCTGAAGGCGGCCATATTGTAGCTCATCAGGTCCATTAAATCTTTACAACAAACCAAAATTAAGCTTTTATTTCACAAAATGTCATCAAAGTTTTGTAAATTGTCAGTTATGGAGTTGACACATCATGGTTGTGACGAGCAACTTAGGAATAAAACAGAAGAAAAAACTAAAGAATAACATAAGCTAACTAGCCCTCTTAGCAACGGAAGAGAAAGGAAGAGGTCATGGGGTCCTCAGAAGTTCTGGTGCCCCCCAATAATGCCTGATTTTTTTTACATTCTTTTCTTTTCTGACGGTGTTGACAAAAACTAGGGACAAATTTCAATGGAGTTGGAAAATATATAAAAATTATTTTTAATTCAATTTATTGATACTTTTATATTCATATGACTACTTACACTTAATTGTCACAATATATAATTTTAGTATTTCTTTAATTGTTTTAAACTATTATAATGTGTTGAGTTCTGCTCCTGGACAAGGGATTTTACAGGCATCATCCACCAACTACAATGTTTAAAATAAAAAAAATATTCAGCAAATACCTGGAAAAGATACATTGTTGTGCTCACATGACCCAGGTTAGTTTAGTCAGATATTTGAAAAAATTATATTTTGTGTATATTTTATTCAAATTTTGTGCTTTATCCATAGGACCTGTTTTGTCCCTATTCTCAAGAATCACCGATTCAATAGTAAATTAATATTCCAACATTACGGCAGCAGCTGATTAACAGAAACATCAGTTATAATGATGTAATATTTCTGTTTTATTCATTTTCTTTAATATATCAGGAATTCTTTTGTCTTTTAATTTTTGTGGTGGATGTTTTACATTTTCTCTTTTATAAATGGAGCCATTAATTCACAAACATGTTGACATGAAAGTCTAAATTTATTTGTATTATTTTATTGTATACTATTTTCCAATTGTTGTATCAAAAATATAGTTATGAAATTATGAATGACTTGTATAAAGTTGGGATTATTTGAGTCTTAACACAGTGATAAAATGTATTTAATTTTATTATTTTTTTTACAGGTGAAGTTTTGTCTTCATGTTAAATGATGAACCATCAGGAATCTGAAAATGTTAAAGTTTTACTGGATGTATTTTCTGGTTGTGTTTGATTTGAAACATGGATTTTTTAAAATAAAGTTGGTATCAATGTTCCTCAATGTGTCTTTATTAATGGTGTAACAAACGTTTATTCATTTACACAGTTATGGTGAAATAAAGAATCTTTTGACTGGATTTATAATATAATTAATAACTCATATTTATTATCAATGTGATAAATACAACAATTACAATAAAAGTCCAGCTTCTACTGGAAAGGTTGGAAAACATTGTAGGTATTATATGGAAACAGCTTTTCTGTTGATTTAGTTTTCTATCTTTGATCGATTTATTATCAACATACATTAAAGCAGTGCTTCCAAAACTTTACTCCTGAGCCCCCCAGTGGTTTCCACACATATTCTCCGCCCCTTAAAGGGCTCAGCATGGCAGTTGGTTTTTGTTTGTTTCATCCATACTGCTTCTCGCGCCCCCCCCCCTGCAATGGCACGACGCCCCCTTTAGGGGGCGCGCCCTACAGTTTGGGAAACTGCATTAAAACATTTCTGTGTCAAAACTTTATATATATTGTTGCCTTGTTGTTAAATTATAACAGTTCTCAGTGTTGAGAACAGATTTATGTTTATTGACAGTTTAGTTGTTTGCTCAGACATGAATAAACACTAGAGAGTAATTATATGAGAACAAAAGTTAGTTTACAAAAATAAATTTGATTGCATATTATTGAAATGTATGACAACACAAATCTGGGTGTTTTGGGTAATTTCCTTGTCCCTTGATAAAGATTTGGGGGCCCACCAATACATGGACTATTCACCCTTCAGTATTAAAGGACTGTAGACAGTTTTGTATTTACACATGCCACATCAGTCTCCTAGAAGATAAGAAGCAAGATGACATCCATTAATGAAGATGACACAAACAAACCTTGCTATACTGTAGCATTTGTTCAAATACTTCCCTGTTAACTTACCTTTAATCCTAGTTCTTGTGAATATTGTTCTATATTGAACATTTTAAAATGTTGTTAGGCAACATTTATTTGCAGTATGTTTTTGTGGGGGAGGGTGTTGCATCCTTGAAGTATTTTATTTAAATTGTTACTATTTTTTTAATTTATTGATAAAACACTCTATTCATTTATTTAATATATTTTATTTGCCCAGTTGTTTATGTTCAGCCGCAGAAGCATTACAGAATCTGAGCTTCGTCACTGATTGGTTGGGTAGCGGATGTGTGTCACACATCCGCGCTACACTATAATCTTGTAGCCTGAGGAAGAAGAAACATTGAAACGGTTTTCTGTGTCTGTGCCCGGCTGCTTCTGAGAAGAAATAAAAAAAAAGAAAATACACACAGCGTGGAGAAAATAAAGCTGGTGAAACTGAAGAAGGACTCCTGTCACTTACACTGTCTTTTTGTGTTTGTGCTACAGCTCTAAAGGTGACACTCAGGGTTTACTTCCAATAAACCTCACTGTTGATCAGGAAAACCACAATCCTTCATTTGGGGGGTGAGGACCTCTACGTTGAGGAGATCAAAGTTCCCTTGAAACCACTAATCCCCCTCCTCACCAATGGATCAAAACTACACCACAGTTCAGGAGTCAAAAACAGTCAGAGACAAAAAAAATCAAGTTCAACATTTATGTTGAACTAGAGCAGGGCTGGGCAGTCCTGGTCCTGGAGGGCCGAGTCCTGCAGCTCTTAGACGTCTCCCTGGTCCAACACACCTGGATCCAACAGCTGAATCTCCTCCTCAGTGCAGTCAGGTTCTGCTAACGACCTCATATTTGACTCAGGTGTGTTGAAGTAGAGACACATCTAAAAGTGGCAGGAGGCCCTCCAGGCCTGGAGCTGCCTGGAGGGCCTCCAGGCCTGGAGCTGCCTGGAGGGCCTCCAGATACAAATGAAACTGAAGCAAGAGCTGCTGCAGTTAGATTCATAAAACAAAATGTTTTATAAACACGATGTGATAATGAAGAATTTGGGTTTATTAAATTCAGTGTATTCACTTCCAGGAGTTGAATTTACAAACATATGTCAGAAATAAAGTTAAACTAAACCAATAAAAGATATAGATAAAAGGTTTTATGGCTCAAAATTATCTTTATTTTTTTTACAATTGAAGATTTTGCAATATTAAAAGTTTGGATCTGTGGATAAACAATAAAAGTTTCTCCAGAGTTATGATAAATAACTGTGAAAATTTCAGAAATTAGAAACAAAATTTTTAATTTTGGTTAATAATTGAGGATAAATCCCCCCAAAAATGACATTTTAGTAAGAAATTAATTGTTTTTCTATTAATTCAGGTTAAAATTTTTCTGTCAAACCTTTTAAGACTCTAAACAGCTCAGGAAGTTGATGAAAAGCTGCTAAATAAACATCAGTCATACATCCATTCCTAATAAAACACATTATTTTACTGAGCTTTACTGAGTTTTTAACACTGATGTCATTTTATATTTAATATTAGCATAAACTCATTAACCCTCAGTCTATATCAGTGTTTCTCCACCCTGGTCCTCAGCCCTCCTGTCCTGCATGTTTTAGTTGTTTCCCTTCTGCCACCTGAATTGTATCTCTGGATGATTAACAGGATCTGCAGCTCCTGATGGTCATGTAATCATTTGAATCTAAAACATGCAGAGCAGGGGGGCTGAGGACCAGGGTGGAGAAACACTGGTCTATAGGAAGATGGTTTTGAATGTTTCTGATTAATACAGTGAGACCAACCCAATCAGACCACAGCGCCCTCTAGTGGCTCCTGCAGATGGATTTGGAAACATTTCTGCAGTTTAAAAACTTTAATTAAATGTTTAACCCAGTGATTTTGTTGAACTTGTTTCTGTCCAGATCCTTTCAGACGGACGGAGCAGGTGGTGAGATCATCAACCAGATGGAGGAGAAGGTTAGAAACATTTACGGTGAACGATTCCCGGACCGGATTCATCATATTCCTGTTTGCTGATCCACATCTCCTGGAAGGAGGAGAGCGAGGCCAGGATGGAGCCGCCGGTCCAGACGGAGAGCTGCCTCCCATCAGGAGCAATGATCTGGAGACATGAAGAAACAACGGCCTAGTTAAAGTATCTGATCTGTGGTTGGTGAGGAAAATGAACGACCCGTACCTGGACGTTCACGCCAGGCGGGGCGAGCCGAGAGATTTCCTTCTTCATGCGATCAGAGAATCCAGGGAACAAGGTGGAGCCTCCAGACAGCAGGATGGTGGAGAAAAGGTTTTTACGAACATCCAGCTCACATTTCATGATGCTGCTGTGGACGGTTTGATGAACTCCAGAGGAATCCATGTCTAGAAACACAAAGACTTCAGTCAACCAGGAGAAACTAAAAACATTCACAGTTCAGAGAGACAGACAGCAGACTGAAGGAGGAGAAGGAAACGAGGAGAGAAAACAGATCTCTGGTTAAAAACCGTCTGGATTCTTTCGCTCTGATTTCTGTCTCTGCAGGTCTTTTGTTTGGTTCACAGTTGATCTGGTACAAACCGATGAGTTCGGGCTTGAACAGCGCCTCTGGGCAGCGGATCCGCTCTTCGCCGATGGAAACTTCTCGTCCATCTGGAAGCTGGTAGGTTTTGTCCAGGGTGGAGGAAGAAGCCGCCGTCTTCACCTGCTGGTCGAAGTACTGAGCCACGAAGCAGAGCTTCTCCTTCATGTCGGTGACGATCTCACGCTGACCTGAAACGTTACGGAGACCCATGAACATCCTGCTGTCCGGTCAGGAGATCAGCTGAAGGTTGGACAAACCGGCGGCGCTGAAGCTGAGTCCTCTGCTGTCCAGGAGCTTCAGCAGGTAATCGGTCAGGTCGGCTCCGCCCAGGTTCAGGCGCAGGACGGCCTGAGGCAGAGCGTAGCCTTCGTACACCGGGACGGCATGACTGCAGCCGTCACCGGACTCCATCACCATCCCTTCAGGATGAAACATGATCAGAAACCTGGAGAAACATGAACTTAAAGCAGCAGAGTTCATCCACCTGTGGTCCGGCCAGAGGAGTACATGGACAGGACCGGCTGCATGGCCAGGTACAGGGCAGGAGGGCTGAAGGCCTCGAACATCACCTGACCAGACCAGAGATGTTAGGAGGAGCTCTGGGCCTGAACTGGGTCTGAACCGTCAGACCGGACTCACCTGGGTCATCTTCTCCTTGTTCGGTTTGGGGCTGAGCGGCGCCTCGGTCAGCAGGACCGGATGGTCCACTGGGTCAGCATGAAGCTCTTTGTAGACGTGATGCCAGATCTGCAGACACAACAGAGAGAAACTCAGAGTTTCTGCTGCAGAGGAGAGAAAACCTTCATCTGCTAATGATTTCACAGCTGTGTTGTTTCCTTTGAATAAGAAATGGAATTAAAATCATGAGTAAATAATCTTGTTCACATGATAAGTCAGTAGAAATGATGTCAGTGTCAGAACCGATCCTGGATCAGTCGGAATGGAACCGGTTCCTCTCCTCACCGTCTCCATGTCGTCCCAGTCCACGATGACGCCGCGTTCGATGGGATTCTTCAGGGTCAGCAGGTCTCTGTGACTCAGAGCTTCGGCTCCTATGAATCTGTCCTTCTGTCCTCCAGCCGCGTCCTGCAGACAGACACGTCATCTACCCACCGCCTCTCCTCCAGCCCTGAGACGCACAGTTGACCTCTGACCTGCCTGGGACGACCGACCACTGATGGGAAAACGGCGCAGGGACCATCGGGTCCAGAAAAACCAGCTTTGATAAAACCGGAGCCGTTGTCAATGACGACAGGAGCGACTTGTTTCTCCATTTCTGAAACAAAACATTCAGATTAATGCTGCTTTTAGTTTCCTTCATAAGTTAATGAGAAATTTGAACCTTGACATTCTGTCACATGTTTAAAAGATTTAATTGATCTGGTATGTAGAACATAAAGGAAACATCTGGACTCCTGTGGATCATCGACTCTAAACTGATACATAAAGGTATAAAACTGTTTTAAAAACCATGAAAAAGTAGAAATGAAGCATCAATAATCACTGAAAAGACGAGCAGCAAACAGGAAAACAATGGAGAAGAAAATCCCACATAAACACTCAGATGGTTCTACAGTGAGAGGTGATGAAACACACAAAACTAATCAGGTCAGAGTTCATCTACTGCAACATTATTAAAGCTAAATACATGTGCAGAAAATAACATTGGAGCAACAAAGCTGGTGTATGAACAAGATGCCTCACTTTAACACATTTCTAGGTGTTTCTGTCAGTTTGTTCTTCATTAAATGAATTTAATCACATTTAATGTAGAAAATCCAGACATTTTGCTCCAGTAAGAGCAGCAACACTTCATCATGATGTTAAAACTGTTCTGTAAACTTTCCCTCAAAATGTTACCCAGTTAAATGTAACTGAGTTGTTTTATGATGAAATGGATCATCGAGCTCCGGTCCAATGGTACCAAGTCCAGTTATAAAGACCAGCTTTAGTCAAGATGGAGTTAAAACAAGATTAGTTCAGTTTTTAAATTAAGTTGTTAAAAAAATTAGTTAATGAGGAAATTCTGCCCATAATCTGTACTGGGGTCAGATTATGGTTCTGCTGGGTCCAGTCCTCAGAATCAGTGGGTCAGAACCAGAATCCGTCTGAGTCCATCAGCCAGAGCAAAAATCATTTCTCCTCATATCACAGTGTTAAAAACTTCAGGTAAACAGAAATGACTAATATACCTAAACTAACATGTATTTAATTAAGAGTCTCTATTAAATTATTCTTCATTTTCTCTATTGAAACACAGAAAAACAAAAACAGACACATTCTGACCTGCTCCAGGTGAGCTTCCTGCTTTCCCTTCCTGTAGGTGAACCGATAACAAATGAACAAATGAACTTTGTTCAGTTTTTAAGTCATATGGACTCAGGCTGTGAGAGCAGCCGCCCCCTGCTGTTCAGCGTTTGTAACTGCATCCAGAGCCCATTAAAACTACAGTAAAATCATTTGAGTTCATAAAAGGCTCGTTATTGAAATATGCTGAGTCATTCATAATAAACTCTTTTTGCTGTGGAGTTCAGTGAGACAAACTGATTATTAACTAAAGCAGAGAAAGAAACTCGCTGCTTCCTGCAGGACTTTAACCTGAAAACATTTCTAGTATCATGCAAACTGGCCACCAGGGGGCGTGACGGAGTGAACAGACTTACTGCAGAGAAACAGGTGAGCAGTTCCAGCTGCAGCTCCTGCTGCTGCTCACCTGTTCATGCTTATCTGTGCTGGAGGACATAAAGGGAGAGTCTGTTTGATGAGCTTCCTGCCAGCTGGAGTAAAGTTAAAATAATAAATCTGTATTGGTTGTAAAATCTCATCAACCTTTATTTTATTAGTTCAAAAGTCATAGTAGATTAAATATTGCTGGAAAAATGAGTGCAGCTCAGAATGTGAGAAAAATTATTTTCCTGAAGTTTTTATGATTTTATTTGATCTGTTTAGATCTAATCAATAGTTTGTCATATTTTTATTTTATTATATTTTCTCATTATTTTCCAGCTCTGGATGGTTTTATTTATTGCTCTTTGTTTTCATTTTCTGAAATATGAACGTGTCCATTATGCTGTAATTAGAGAAAGGATTTTAGGCTGATTTGTATTCTAACTATTTATTTAGTTTTGCAGTTTTAACCACATTGATCCTGTTGAGA
>NW_006800259.1:17671-27344 GCF_000485575.1 Poecilia formosa
CAGGTCACCAGCTGAAGGTCACCAGGTCACCAGCTGAAGGGCACCAGGTCATTTAAAGACAGGAAACACTCAGACCAACATCTCACCTGCTGCAGGTAAGCCGTGTCTGTCTGAATGTGATTCACCTGACCCCCTACAGCAGCATCATAAGGTGGGACCTGGACCTCCGCAGGGCCCTGGACTCCAACACGGTTCTGTCTGGAGGAACCACCATGTTCCCGGCCTGGATCCAAACTGATACAACGTTTTCATCTGCACGCTGTGGATCAGCAGAGGTTCAGGTTCTCCAGGTCGTCTCAGACAGGAAGTTCTCCATCTGGACCGGCGGCTCCATCTGGACCTCGCTCTCCTGCTTCCAGCAGATGAGGCCAGGAACACAAAGAGTTTGGACCAAACATCACCAGAAGTTGTTCTGATCGGCTCAACCAGGGATTCATCTGCAGAATTCATCTAAAAAGTATTAAATATTATTATTGCTGTTAAATCCTCTGACCCCCAATAAACAAACAAACCTCTTTTTTTGTTTTATTAGTGATATTATTTATTCTAAATGCTTCAGATTGTTGGTTAATGGAGAGTTTAAAACTTTTAAAATGCAAAGAAAGACAGTTTTAATAATGTCCATTTATGAAACTGTAATGATGGTGAAAAAGGGAAAACTGGCAAAAACTGGGATGAAAATGATTAAAGAGTTTATTAAACATAAATACAGTAAGAAAATAAACTAAATCATTGAATAAAAATCAAAAAGCTGAAACAATGTAGATCCATTAAAGATGATATAAGGTGACAGAACCTCTGAACCAGCAGGTTTAAAATCAAAAAGCTGAAACAATGTAGATCCATTAAAGATGATATAAGGTGACAGAACCTCTGAACTCTGGGAGAAGTTCAGAGGTCAGGATGATGCAGAACCGACCCGGCTTTAATCAGAACCAGAACATTCAGCCTGACCCCCTGCTGGGTCTCTGTGGTTCTGGGATCCAGGTTGTTATGTTCAGATAACAGGTTGTAACAAACCACAGGATTCTGGACCTGATTAGACAGAACCAACAGAACCAACAGAACCAACAGGTCAGAGTTCTTCCATTAAATCTGCTTTGGTCGATTAAAGAGTTAATAATTATTCAAAAGGAGAAATTTATGTTTAATCTGCAGTCAAATCAAGATAAACTTTAATCATGTTTCACAGGTTCTCCTGACAGATCAAATTATTGATAAAATGATCAGATGCAGATAAAAATCGTTGTTTTTGAAATGTTTGACCTGTTTTCATCCTGGTGGTGCATTCAGGAACACAACTGTTCAGTTAGACAGATCAGTGTTCAGAGGATGCTAATGCTAACAGGAAGGCTAACATAAAGCATCAAAATCCAAACACGTCTGGATGATTTAAGGTCACCGGATTCAGATTTAATCACAGAAAATTATCAGAATATTTAAACAAAATGTTGGAAAAGTTTTAATAACTTCAGATCAGAGTTTAAATACGAGACTGAAGTATGAATGTCATTATACACAATGACATTAAAAGCAAAGTAGAAATGTAGAATAAAAAAAAAATCAGTAATAAAACGCAATAAAATAAATAAAGAGAATTAAGAGAAGTTCTGCTGTATATGAATGGAAAATAATAAATCATATTCAGAGTGATCTGTTATTGAACATTCCTTTAATATTATTATATTAATGTTACAGTAACATATTATTAATGTTACAGTAACATTAATAACATGAATAATGGACAGTGGCAGTAATGATATTGCAAAGCTTTATTAATATAATTTAAATATTAAATATGGCCTGATGGAGGTCAGAGGTTTGTTGTGATGCTCTGCAGCGCCTCCTTGAGGCCAACAGGTGGAACAGCTGAAAGCCAGTCCTGGATGATGATTCATGTCCATCAGAGGTCAGAGGTCACTGCTGTTATGGTGCAGCAGCAGCAGAAACCAGAGATCCTTCACTGATATCCTCATTTCTTCAGTGGGTTTGTAGTTTCAGGTTCTCAGAACCTCCAGAACTTTTTCTGGTTTCATGTTTTTATCACAAACATAAAAACCTCAGCAGTTACAGACGAGCAGATTCTCCCAGCAGATCTTCAGATTTATGATCAATACAACCAATTTTTTCATTTCTGATTTTCACTTCTCATACAGATCAGGGCGCAGTAAAGGGGGAAAGTGATGACAATTCTAGGGGCCCTGACCAACTTGGGGCCCTCCACAGTTTATTTAATTTTTGTTCATAGAAATTGAAAAAAAAAAAAAAAAAATCAGGGCCCTGTCAATTACAAAGTTAATCATATTGTATTCTCAAAGATTGTTTTTAGCATTATAAATTTAATGTTCCCACTCCCAAACCAAAAAACACACATCCATATTTACCCTGAACCCCCCAATCTGGGTTAAATGGTTCGTTCCTGCTTGGAGCTTCAGAGTGACGCTGTTAGCAGCAGACAGTGGGAAACATGAACGACTGTGGCAGCTACTATGCTGCTAAGAAAAGTTATAAAATCAGGATTTCAACAAAAGAGAGAGGGAGAGAGAAAAAGGCAAGAGTTTTAATTTATAACCCAGTTTTTCTCCATGAGAGGTGGGTAGACTGTGTGAGATTATCAACCATTTAGCATAATTAGCTTAGCTACAGACTACTGTTTGCCTCCATTTCACTAGCATTTAATGAATTAAGGAACAAAAATTACCAACATATTCATATATTGAACTTGTCCCTGTACCTTTTACCACTTAACAGATGAGTCAGTCAGCAGCAGCTCTAACCACATACCAGCATAAACCCTCTTCCTCCCCGTCCCAGTGAAAAAACTGAGCAACACTGTGTTCAATAAGCTAGTTAGCATCATTCCAGGGAATCCATAGGGATTTCTCTGTGTCTTTGCTCTTTTTACAATTACACAACAAAAACAATGTATTTGTTGCTGACAGAAATTCAAACAGTCTTTATAAAATTATAATAAAAAAACAGCCTCCTGTCTGGTCTGCAGCCAGTCCACACAGTTTTACCTTGGCTTGCATTTAAATTACAGATATCTGTTGCCACGTCCCTCCTGACCCGTCCTCTCCTGAGTGAAATTAAAGCTGCAGTGACTTTTATATAAATATTTTTTTCACATATTTGTTAAAACTGTCATTATGTTGTGACAATATGGTATGAGAGGTAATCTGTGAAAAATCTATTTCCTCTGCCTTCTCCCAGTGCTGGAAACAACCAGTCAGTGAGTTTTAGTGCTGTCAATCACAATCTTATGTGATGCTGCTCATCCTTCCTCCCCCTCGATTTGTGCTATTCTGCAGCTAGCATAGCACAAAGCTGTGCAGATTCAAACTGTGAATGCTCAGTTTAGTTAGCATAGCTACCAACGACAGCAGATTAACGGTTTCTTGTAATGATAAGTTGTTTCTCCACCATTAGCACATTTAGCAGTGAGTGAATGAGGATGATTGACAGCACTAAGACCCTCCTCCTGGTTCTGATTGGTTGTTTTGGTCAGATTGGTGCATTACCTTAACCAGTAATTCAGGAAGCAGATGGAGGAGATTGATTGTTTTCACAGATTATCTGTCTCATAACAAACCAACAGCTTTAACAAATATGGAGAAAACATATTTTTTATTAAAGTTATGTACTGCAGCTTGAATAAAATGCAGCTACATCACATTTTTAGAAGTCTGGATTTCTTTATGTGTATTTTGCACGTTGCTTTTGACTGTTGCTCATGGGGAGACATTTCAGTATCTAAAACTAATAGAAACAATTTAAGCAAACTGGATGTGGACAGTTGGAAGTTTAATTCATGAGCAGTAAACATTGTGCTAGTATCAGTATTGGACCACAGAAAGCAAGGCAGATGAAGCCTTTAAAATTGTGATGCTTTTTATGAGTCAAATAGACTCAAAATTGTAACAGCAGCTGCGCAGGGGGGCCCAAACACATTTTTTGTCAGGGGGCCCAAGATTCCTAGCAGCGCCCCTGATACCGATATCTGAGGTTTAGTATCGAACAATATGATCAGATTCAGTAAAACAGCTGAATGACTTAAAACTTGTATTTTTTTAAACAGACATAAATATACTGAATTATAAATTAATTTTATAACACCAGTGCAGACACTAAAACACACCAACAGGTTTACAAACATGGAAAAACAAATTGAATTTATTCAGTTTGGAGTAAAACAGCCAATGAAGAATAAATAAAGAAACTGAAACTGACAGAAGCAACAGATTGACTAATTTTGTCGCTTGGTAAAAAATAAACTGCAACAAACAGAAAGTTCAGTTAGGAATTGTAAATATAATGTAAAATAAATAAAATTTGACAACACAGCATAGAATTAGACTGAATAGATCTGTCCTTCTGGATCTATTGTTACTGATTTAATGGGGATGTAAAGTCCCAGATCACCACTCTGCCACCACCGTGTCTGACTGTAGAAACGACGTTCTGGTTCTGAAACGTTTTTACTGCAGATGAAACAAAAACCTTCCAGAAAAATCTTCAGAGCCAGAAACTGATCAGCAGATTTACTGAAGAAAACTCAGTAAATTCAAAGCTTCGCATTAAATGTATAACTTTTCAAAAGTTTTGGAAGTTATAGATTGTTACAAAATGAATAATGGAAATTGTAGAAAGTTTAATACATTTTATTCTATTTGTGCCCCTTTTTCAAAGTTATGATTATAATTACACCACATATCATATATTTAGTTCTTATTTTATTATGAACCAAATATATGAATCTTTAAGCAGAATCTAAAGTTATACACATTTGTCTAATTTTATTGAATGAAAAGTATAACTATCATTAACACACAAGTTGTTTTTATTTTAAACCAAAAATAATTTCACTTTGTTTTCTTTTCTGCAAGTTTCTCAAACACCTGAATGTTTTTCTAAAACAGGATCTGAACCATTAAATAAAACATAATTTTGGCATTATATCGAAATGTTAATTTAATTTATCCTCATAATAAATCACCTTTTTGTAAATATTTCCCCGTTTTCTATTTGTTTAAAAAATATTTTAAGTTTTTAATTTAAGTGACTGTTCATTTTCATTTCCCTGAAACATGAAACAATAAAAACTGAAAGAATATTTTCTAATTTCCTTTCATGCGTTTGTTGCTGAATAAAATGAAAATGAACCAAAAAGAGATGAAACCTGTTTAATCTGTGGATCAGAAACATGTCAGCATTCCTCAGCAGAACCGAACAGAACCGATTCTCTGACAGGATTTTATCTCCTTCGTGTTTCAGCTTGTAGGTTTTGAGGAAAAGCTGTTTGCTGGATTCCCAGGAAGCTGCTGCTGCATCCGGTCCTGGAAGCTCCTGCTGCGTTTTCACCTTTTTTGGTCCGAATGTTGCTGCATGTAAATCAGATCCAGAGGCAGCAGGAGGCAGAAACGCCCAGGCTGCAGGTCCAGACCGGCTGGGAATGTCGGCAATGTGTGGCGAGGAGCTCAGAGGGAAGGCTGCAGAGCGTCTGCAGAGGGTCTGCAGAGCGTCTGCAGAGCGTCTGCTGAGGGTCTGCAGAGCGTCTGCAGAGCGGCTGCAGAGCGTCTGCAGAGCGTCTGCAGAGCGTCTGCTGAGGGTCTGCAGAGGGTCTGCAGAGCGGCTGCAGAGCGGATCAGAGTTGTTCATCAGCGGCTCCAGAGCGGCTGCAGCTCTGCAGCTTGTCGCTACATCCACAGCAGGAATCCATTTCATCAGCCTGATGGAAAACAAAACTTCACTCCAGATTTATGAACTGATAGTTTAGGGCTGAGATGCTGCAGGACGATCAAGGTTTTTAGAAATATTATAACAGTAAAAATGCTTCAAAATAACAATCAATCAGTCTTTTATGTTTTGTTCATCAGATGAAGCAAAATTATTCTATTAGCAAAGATCTCAGCTTTCTTTTCCTGTTTGATCTAAAATGATTCTTTAATTCTGAAACATGAATCTTAATCTGCAAAGTTACATAATTTTTTAAAAAACTAAAAGTGTTTCAGTCGATGTAAAAGAAGATCCTGGTGTTTGGTTAGTTTGTTCTTTATGAGAATTAAAAGTTCAGAGTTTTGTGGCTCTGCAGGTTCGATGCTTTATGTCCATATAAGGTAAACAGATGAAACATTAAATCATTTTCAGATTAGATTATATCATTTCAGATTATAGAGATTATTTGTTCTGTACAGTTGACAGGTTTTCCTTTAATTTTTACAACTTTAAATAAAACTAATTTAAAGTTTGGCTGCTTCATGTTTAATCCTGATGAGCTGATTGATGATAAGTTCATTTTCTCTGTAAACTGAGAAAATGTGTTTTTAAACTGTTGAGTTATGAAATGTGAACCTCGGGGAGCTGAACTTCCTCCCTGCTGCAGGTTTGGCCTAGTCCATACATGGACAGATGGAAGCAGCTCCAGTGTGACGCTGAGGGGGCGGAGCCTCACCTGGCAGGTTGGACCCACAGACATGAAACTGAAAACATGTTACAGCTTTTAGCAAACATTTTAAACCTTTTATGAACTTTAACATGTTTGGTGAATAGATTTAAAGCATGAAAACAGAAACAGGAATCAATTCAGAGTTAATGATGAGAATCTGGATCAGTTCAGTTTTATTGAGTCTTAACACGTTAAAAACATCTACAGAAAGGAAGTTACATACAGAAAAACAGCATTAAACCAGAAACATTATGAAGATCTGAGCAGCAGAATAAGATCTGATAGCAGGAAATAAAAATGATTTTGTTTTTACCAGATTCTGAAATGCTTTCAGTCTCATCATTTTCTACTGACTAACAGGATTTCATCAGTTTCTGTTCTGGAGCCTCCAGGAGTTTAAACACGACATCAGCAACGACCTCAGAGGAACGGCGGCTGGTTTAGGTCAGGGAAGGTCAAAGGTCGTTTCTATCAGAGCTGCACCATTACAGACCTCATCTCCATGGAAACCTATTCTTCTAAATCATGTTGCCACATTTAAAAACTCCAGCATCAACATTTCATTCACACAGAAACACAGAAAATGAACCAAAACATATTCAGATCTTCACACCAGGTTATAAAACTAATAACTACAAAACAAACATGAAATCTGATGTGTTTGGGGTCAAAGGTCAGGTTAGCAGCTGGGCTAATACATCAGCTTTATCACAGAGACATTTTCACTGTTCACATGAGTTTGTGAGAGCAAAGTTTTTACTCTTGAACCTTTTATCATCGTTTAAATGCAGGAGAAAAAAAACGATGATAAACTTTCCAGTTTCAGAATAAAAACTTTCCCATGTGGAAACTTAGAGAAACATCCAGACTGATGCCAGTCAGGAGATTCAGAGCCTGAAGCTCAGAGAAAAAAACAAAACCCAACAACTTCACCTCAGGAAGCAGGTAGGAGGTCAAAGGTTAAAGTTCAGGACAGGAGGATTAGAAAAGAATAAATCTGGCTGTTTGAAGGACTGAAGGAGAAAATCAGAAGAACAGCTGAACAGAAGAACAGCTCAGGTTATGGAGCCTCGGTGTTTTCTGAGCCCAGCTGAGGTCAACAGAGGTCAAACTGGGTCATCAGCAGAACAATGACCCAAACCCAGCAGCTGATCTACAGAACCAGAGGAAGAAACTTCAGAGAGCTGGATGGATGGATGGATGGATGGATGGACGGACGGACGGACGGACGGACGGACGGACGGACGGATGGATGGATGGATGATAATTTATTAAAACCTTGCCTTTCACTAAAATAAAACTTTAAAGTGATGCATCAAATTAAGCATATTTAATATACAAAACACTTTATGTTAAGAATATTTCTTTAATTTTAAAGTTTATAACTTCGTGTCTTTTCCTCTTACCAACCATAAAACGGTTCAACCAGTAAAAAATAGTTTCAGAAACTTTGTTCTGTTACTGAAAACCCGAATCTGGAGAAGTTGGAGGAAAAATCATTTATAAAATAATCCTGTTGAGATTAAATATTAACTGTTTTCATCTCATTTATTCTCAGCATGTATTCCTGAATCAATCTGTATTTTTCCGGTTGCATCAGAATCTCTGATGATTTTATCATCCAGGTTTTATTGAGCAACAGAAACAAACTGAAGTTTCAACATTTCTGACTCCATCAGTCTAATTATAATATCTGGGTCACTGTGACTCAGTGGATCAGCAGAAAGAAAATATCATCATTCATCAGTGACATGTTGTTGTTGACATAGATATAAATAAAATAGATATAAATATGAACATGTTTCATTCAGTAAAAACCATTTAAAGCAGATTTAGAGCCTGTTGGGTTGAAATCATGAAGAGGAGAAGAAACATTAAACTGGATCATCTGGTCCAGATCGTTATTAGAAAAGTTTCATTTATTTTAACTAAATGTTGGATTTATCAGATGAAGCTGAAGCTGCAGGTTCTGGTCAGAATCTGATGAAACTTCAGGTTTCAGTGAGAAAAACTTCCAGTTTTACAGCAGCAAGAAAACCATGTTGAAGATAAATAAACAGAACAAAAACCAGCAGAGATGAAGGAGTTTAGTTTGGTTCAGACCCGAATCCTGATTTGGATCAGAATAAAATGTTCCTGGTTTCCTGCAGACATTCCTGCCGTCAGGTTTCAGTGAACTGTGAGGAAGTGAATCAGTGAATCGTTGTGTTTTTACCTCAGGATGAATGAATGAAGGTCATCCGACATGCAGAGACCTGCAGAGATCCAGAACCGCTGCTGTCCTCTGGACCCGGTTCCTGCAGAACCTCAGAAAACTTCTCTAAATGTTGGAACTTCCTGAACTCAACAAGGAAACATTTTATTTCTGTTTCTGCTGTTTTCATTCTGATTCTCCAGCTGGTTCTTCATCTGCAGTTTGATGCTTCAGTTATTCAGTAATGATCTGATCCAAACATCTGGTGCTGCTGCTGTTCTCTGATTTAATCCCATAAATATGTTTTAGTTCAAAATAAAATGATTTCACCTGTTTCTGGGTCTTTCTCTGATGTTTCTCCCTTTTTCCAGTTTAGTTTTGGTTCTTCAGGCCAATCAGAAGTTTCCATCTCAGGTGAAGTTCAGTCAGAAATCCTCCAGGTTGTTTCCGATGGGAGAAATGACCGACACTCCCTCCAGCCAATCAGGACGCGAGCTGAGAAATCTGCTCACCTGGACCAATCAGGTTGCGAGCTGAGAGAACGTTACCTTTTATGGAAAACGCCCGCAGAGAGGCGGCGCAGATAAAGAGGAGCTGCAGCTGCTGGGATGCGGCAGTCAGAGGACAGAGCTGGGACAGACGGACAGACACACCGACCTGCTGACACCTGAGACTCACCTGGACAGGTAAGAGGCGACTGGATCAGCTGCTGAATTATGGATTTTAGAATCTGACAGATTTAACTAATCTTGGTGAGCTTTAAATGCCCTGCTGTGCTAATGTCTCTAGAAAAACTCTCTCTTTTTTTTTAATGTTTGAATTATTATTTTTTTAGTTAAAAATCAGTGAGGATTATTGTACTTAAAAATTGCTTTAAAAAAACCTTTAATGTACTTATTTGTATTCCTCCTTCATTAAATTAAACCTTCACATGCCAATGAGGCGTATAAAGTGAATCTTCTGAATTGCCTGGTTCCCTCGGCCTGGTTCCCTCGGCCTGGTTCCCTCGGCCTGGTTCCCTCGGCCTGGTTCCC
>NW_006800259.1:27378-42378 GCF_000485575.1 Poecilia formosa
TCTCTCTTTTTTTTTAATGTTTGAATTATTATTTTTTTAGTTAAAAATCAGTGAGGATTATTGTACTTAAAAATTGCGGTGGTTTAGTTGTACCTGCTTAAAAAAAAACTTTAATGTACTTATTTGTATTCCTCCTTCATTAAATTAAACCTTCACATGCCAATGAGGCGTATAAAGTGAATCTTCTGAATTGCCTGGTTCCCCCCCCTCGGCCTGGTTCCTCCCCTCGCCCTGGTTCCCTCGGCCTTGTTCCCCCCTCCCTCGGCCTGGTTCCATCGGCCTTGTTTCCCCCTCCCTCAGCCTGGTTCCCTCAGCTGCTCTGACTGGAGGAACCAACCAGTTGGGTGTGGCGAAACGTTCCCATCACATCCTGACGGCCTTCAGGCTGAAACCATCTGAGCTGTGGGGGGAAAACAAACTGTCTGTTTCTCCTCAGACATGGAGGACGATATCTCTGCTCTCGTCGTTGACAACGGCTCTGGTATGTGCAAGGCCGGGTTTGCTGGGGATGATGCTCCTCGGGCCGTTTTTCCCTCCATCGTTGGGCGGCCCAGACACCAGGTAGGAACCGGACCGCCTCCATCAGCCTCAGGTCTGACGGCGTAAAGGTCTGACTGAGTCTGTGTGCAGGGTGTGATGGTGGGAATGGGCCAGAAGGACAGCTACGTGGGAGACGAGGCCCAGAGCAAGAGGGGCATCCTGACCCTGAAGTACCCCATCGAGCACGGCATCGTCACCAACTGGGACGACATGGAGAAGGTGAGCTAACCTGGGGTTACCTTACAGACCTGTTAGCATGAGGCTGTTGGTTCCAACAGTGAGCTTAAAGTTCCTCCTGTTGCTCTGGGTTCATCTGACTGTAGCAGAAAAACATGGCTGAGTTTAAGCCCTGATACAAAGAGTTTAACTTCTATGACTTAACCTGATCAAAGGTTGGCATCTTTAGTAAAGTCTGTCCCGTCTTATGGTCAACCTGAACCCTTCAGATCTGGCATCACACCTTCTACAACGAGCTCCGAGTGGCTCCAGAGGAACATCCGGTCCTGCTGACTGAAGCTCCTCTCAACCCCAAAGCCAACAGGGAGAAGATGACCCAGGTGGGTTCTGACCCGGTTCAGAGACTTTCTGCTGCTTCGTTATCTGTAAACGGCAGTGAGACGAACCTTTTCTGTTCCAGATCATGTTTGAGACGTTCAACACTCCTGCCATGTATGTGGCCATCCAGGCCGTCCTGTCGCTCTACGCCTCGGGTCGAACCACAGGTTGGGTTTATGAAACGGAGCAAACGGAGCTGAAATGACTCGTTTACTGAGTTGCACTCTAATCTCTCAGGTATTGTGATGGACTCTGGTGACGGCGTCAGCCATACTGTCCCGATCTATGAAGGCTATGCTCTTCCTCACGCCATCCTGCGTCTGGATCTGGCTGGCAGAGATCTGACCGATTACCTGATGAAGATCCTGACGGAGAGAGGCTACAGCTTCACCACCACAGGTACAGAACGAAACGGCCCCAGGCTGGGCCTTGGGCTCTGAATGACCTTCCTCTTTCATCCTGACCTCCAGCTGAGCGTGAGATCGTGCGCGACATCAAGGAGAAGCTCTGCTATGTGGCTCTGGACTTTGAGCAGGAGATGCAGACGGCAGCTTCCTCCTCTTCCCTGGAGAAAAGCTACGAGCTTCCTGACGGCCAAGTCATCACCATCGGCAACGAGCGTTTCCGCTGCCCAGAGGCGCTCTTCCAGCCGTCGTTCCTCGGTCGGTAATGACTCGATGATTCAATGCTCTGCAGATCTTGGTTAGGTTTTTAAGTTCCTGCTGGTGCCACTCCAGTGACGGTGCCCCTCGTCTGTAGGAATGGAGTCTGCTGGTGTTCATGAAACCACTTACAACAGCATCATGAAGTGCGACGTGGACATCCGTAAGGATCTGTACGCCAACACCGTCCTGTCCGGCGGCACCACCATGTACCCTGGAATCGCTGACCGCATGCAGAAGGAGATCACAGGCCTGGCCCCGCCCACCATGAAGATCAAGGTACGACAGCTGGACCTCACTGACCTGCAGGGGTTTTACCTGCTGCAGTACACCTGGATGAGTTTACAGGTCAAAGGTCGTCCAGAAACTTAATGCAGTTATTTTGAAACAAGTTGCCTACAGAGGATGAAATGAAACTTGTTCCTATGAGTCTCATTAACTTGTAACAACTGCAGAATTTAATCTTGATGAATCTTTCATGGATTTTGTCTCAAACTTGATGTTTTTCTTGACCTTGTGTTTCATCACACAGATCATCGCTCCTCCAGAGAGGAAGTACTCGGTCTGGATCGGCGGCTCCATCCTGGCCTCTCTCTCCACCTTCCAGCAGATGTGGATCAGCAAGCAGGAGTACGATGAGTCCGGTCCGGCCATCGTCCACAGAAAGTGTTTCTAAATCCTCCCTGTCCCAGAGGTCCGCCTGCTTTTCACCTGCTGCATCCAGCCGGCAGGTCGTCTGGTTCATCTTGTGTAAACAGACTGAAACATCCATACAAGATCAACCAGCGACGGTTACAGTTCAGCCTGACATGAACAGAAACTTCCCATCATGACCCAGTTCGTTCAGATTCTCCACCTGGTTCAGTCAACATCAGGATGATCAACTCTGTAGGGACTGGATGCATTAAAACGGCCACTGAAACTTTCCAAAGCATTAAATCATTGTAAAATTCATGATCTGAAATAAAATGTTTACACATGGATCTAAAGTCGTTTACTACTTTTTGTTTTACCCTTTTATTGTCTAAAATCAGGTTTTGCTCAGACTTTCTGAAGTTCCTTCATCAGCCTGTCAAACGCCTGCAGTAAACCTGATGGTGGTAATATTCTGGTCTGTTTGACTTAAAATCATTAGCAGGACTGAGCCGGACTCCATTCTGGAAAAGGGACCAGATTAAAGGTTGAGGGTCTATTTTCTATTAAAGAATGAATCTGTCCAATAACAGATTAATCTTAGTTTCTATTTCAAGGTAAAAGTGTTCAAAGACCCAATTCACTGAACTGAACACATGATTATAGTCATGGCTAAAGAAACTCCTGGTCTGAACTTTTCTCTACCAGCTGGACATCAGACACATCCTGACCCTGAAACTGACCCTCAACTCGCTGGAGGAAACGAGTTCAGATGGAGTTTGATTTAAAAAACATGAATGATGGGAAATGGAGTTTAAACAAACCTCTAGTTCTTCATACAGGAGAGAAACTCAGTTATAAAATCTCAGTGACAAAATGGTAAAAACATTAATATTCATAAAACACTATCAATGTGAAATTAGAAAAAATAAATGGGTTTTCTGTAGTTATAACTAAGTTATACCATCAGCCTGACAGACTAACGGCTGCAGAACCAAATCACAGCTGGACAATGAAAATATGAAAATCAGACAAATTCACTGAAACATTTTTATATTTCCATGTTATTCATTGAGGTTAAAATACTTTGATGTGATGCCAACGTTACACATCATCACTGCAGCTCAGGAAGGAAATCATTTATATTAATTATGACTCTGGAAGTAAATATGACACTTTACAATCATCACCAGTGTTATGTTGAAAATGAGCCAGACTCCAGCCGGGTCCAGTCATTTGGTCCGGTTCTGGTCCAGCAGCTAATGGCTTTGATACGCATATAATAAAACCAGACACACTGCCAGCAGCAAAGTGAAGCCCAGGTAGGTCCACTTCCTCCTCTTCTGGTAGAAATCCTCCTGCAGCTTCCGGTACCGGTCCCGCTCCTCCTCCAGGTTCTGCTTGGTCTCCTGCAGGTTCTGCTTCAGTTCCTGGTGCATTCGCTCCAGGATGCCGTCCTTCTCCTTGTCCCAAGCGACCCGGTCTCTGGCCCAGTCCCGTCTGCTCTGCTCCAGCTTCTTCTCAGCCGCCTCTCTTTGCTCTCGCTCAACTTTCACTCGGTTTTCTGAAGCTTCTAGTTTTTGTTTCCACTCTTTTCGCTGAAGTTCTTCCTGTTTTCTCCATTTTTTCCCCTCTTCCTCCTGCTCCTTCTTTCTCTTCTCAATTGTTTCATCCTTTTCTTTCAGCAGCTGAATTTGTTGTTTTCTCTGCTGCTCATGTTGAGATTGCAGAGATTTAATTTCTTCTCTGTGTTTTTTCTTCAGCTCTTCTTCCCTTTTCTTTACTTCTTCTGTCTCTTTCCTGAGTTGTTTGGTTGACTGATGCTCATCTTCACTCTTCTGTTTCACATCCTGTAGTTCTGATTCAACTTTTAAAATCCTCTCAATCAACACCTTAGTGAACAGGTCTGTTGAGAAAACGCTGGACTTTTCACCTCTAATCGTCTCCACCGTCTCCATCAGTCCTCTGATCTGCCGTCTGTCTCTGATGTTCAGAACTAAATATCTTCCTCCACAGATCTGGAGGAGATCCTGGATGTCCTTGTTCTCCTTTATAAAGTTACCAACATTTTTATCAGCAGGATCTGAGTCTGTGGTGAAGAGGATGATGGTGAAGTCATTGACTCTGGAGCTGAATGTGTCCTGGATGGTGTGTAACTCTCCCTTGTCTTCATCAGTGAGGGGACCCACAGGTAGGACCAGGATGAAGGCGTGGACACCCTCAGGGTCACAGAGGGAGACACACCTGAAGGATTCCTCCATCACTTTCTGCTGCTGAGCTTTTCCACCCAAGGCAGGCAGCTCCACCAGAGAAACCTGACGTCCAAACACCTCTCCCTGCCTTCTGACACACTGTGAAGAGTTGGAGGCTGAAGGAAGATCCTCATGACCCAGAATGGCCTTGGCTGCTGACGCCTTCAGTGGTCCTCTCCTCCCACACAGAACCAGGTTCAGAGGTTTGTGTTTTACAGCCATAGTCAAACCTCCATCCTCATCCTTCTGCTCAGACACTGGAAATAAATGAGAGAAAGTTTGAATGGAAAAAATAAAACATTTAGAACCAAACCAGGAAGTTTAAAATCACTTCAGCTTTTCTTAGAAGTTAAAAAATCCATCCAAACACCTCCAGATCTCAGAACGTCTTCACCAACTCAGGTCTGAAATCCAATATGGCTGCCATTTATTTAAAATGTAAAATCATAATAGACCACACAGCTCAGTTTGGATGCATGAGCAGACAGTGGCCACTGGTCTACTGGTTTTCTACTGGTTTTCTACTGGTTTTCCACTGGAATGGACACGCACTGGGTGTTAATTCATATATTTTCAAGTTTTAGGTCAGTTAGGATTAATAAAGTTGCTAAATATCATAATAATACATATAAGTTTATTTTAGAGACACTTTAGATAAACTAAGTTTTCTGTATGTTTAAACGATTTGGTAAATCCAAGATGATGATGTCACAGTTTTCTAAGCTTTGTGGAAACTTTTCAGTGACGTCAGAGGAAACAGGAGAGAGTTATGGGACGGATTTCTGAAACATTATGAATCTGAACTGTGTGTTTATTTAATCTGCGATTCCACTTTTCATCTTCAAATGCACTAATTATACAAACTAATCTAGAAATATTTATCTGGACTCATTTCAGTCGTACTTACTGTCTGGATGCAGCAGGTTGTTGCTACTGCAGCGTTTCAACGGTTCCACAACATCTGGCCCTGAAAAGGTAAAAACACCTGAGTTATTAACAGGTGATCCTCATTTAAATGAGCCACATTTATGAAAACATCCTGCTGGTTATTGTTATTGGAGAAATATGGACTTTAATCAGGTTGAGCAGGTTGAGTCAATGTGCCTCATTCAGGACTTTGACATGTTTCCTCTGGACGTCGAGCTCAGACTCTTCAGTTTGGACAAGAAAAAACCTCAGAGACAGAAACCAGGAACGTCCAAATACCATTTTTAATTTGAAGTTTCACAATGTTTCTGGTGTAGGATTACATACTATTGTGTATAAAGATTAAATACATTTTCTGTTTCTGATGTTAGAGGTGTTGCTTCATTTAGTGACAGTCAGTCACGGGGATCAGACGGGTACAGAAACAGTTCAAAGTCTCTTTTCATTTTTATTTTTAATAAATAAAATCACGTGTCTCTCTGATCGTTACTCACCAGGATCTGCAGACGCCATGATGTCACGTTGCTATGGTCACCAGAGGATTCCTTCAAGGTTTAACATAGAAAACATGCAAATAATTTATTTTCACATCAGTGCAACAAAATATATAAATATAGGAAGAAAGACTTCACAGATAAACAGAAAGCAGAAGTCATGATGATCAAAATGATTGGTTCTGGTTCTGCTCTCATCACCAACCAGAACAGGAAGTCCAGAGTTATTCAGTCGATGCAGAAGAAGAAAAATCCTCCATTTTTCCAGATTGATCTGCACAATGTCTGCTGTTACTGCAGGCTCCCAGGAGAGGGCGCTGTTCATGAGGGAAGAACCAGGAGAACTGGGTCAGAACCAGAACCAGCAACAGAACCAGTCGGTATAATTTGGGTATGACTGTAGAAAAGGTAAATTCTGTACATTTATTCAAATACAAAACTGAATCAAAAATAATTATTTTAGATTATAAAGTTATTAAATGAATATAAAATTAACAGTTAATTTAATTTACATACGTTTCAAATTAATCTGATCTGAAAGCATTAAAAAGTTTCAGGCTGTAAAATATAACAATGATTGTTTGAGTTTTACTACCTACATCACTTTGGTTTATATTAACTAGACCTGAAGGACCAAAATGTCTCCTCCTCTCCTCGGTAGCCTGATGGAAACGAACCAATCAGAAATAGAAGTTAAATATTAATGAAATCTGGATCAACATTAAATATTGGTTCAATGTTTGTTTTTTAGATTGTTTCCCAAAACAGCAGAGAGCAAAAAACGGAAGTTTAATCAGAATAATAAAGAAAGAAAAGCAACAATAACAGCAATGTAACAGCAGCTGTTTGACCGTAAAGTCAGTAAACTGTAAACTAATGATCCAAGTTTTTACTGTAAGAGAATCCAAATACATTAATATTAGTGTTATTATTAGAAATAGAACTACTACTAGTAGTTTGAGTTTAAATCAGCGGTTATATAACTTTGTGTGTCACATGTTTTCTCTTCCGATGAGTTCAGAGTCTCTTTTATTCACTTCTTTTATTCGCTTTATAATATTAAAACAGAAAATTTGCTGTTTTATAGGTTAAAACATCCGGTAGAAATAATTTATCTGTTCCAACATTAAAACAAACAGAAACACATTTACTTGACAGCGGCGGAGTTTTATTTCCTCTCAGCTCAAGTTCAACACGTCATTTAGTGACTTTAGTGGATCTAGTTTGGTTTTCCTGCAGAGTCACGTCTAGTTAAGTTTTCTATAAACCTCCTTTGACTGAATCCTGACACTTTCACCTCCTTCTGTGTTAAATTAACAAACTTTACTCACCATCAGCTGCTCGGTGTCCCGCTGGTTGATATCGAAAGTATTTAGATTCTCTCTTCCTCGTTTCTCTACCCAACCACTAGGGGGCGTCTTTGAACCAACTGTACATCATGTAACAGGATATTGGCGTTTCTCTCGTTTATTGTTCAAACTCAAGGTCATAAAGTTTCCTACAGATTAAGATACGATAAAATACGTTCTGTCTATATTTTAGTAATCCTTAGTAAATCTCAA
Source organism: Poecilia formosa (assembly GCF_000485575.1). Lineage (NCBI taxonomy): Eukaryota > Metazoa > Chordata > Actinopteri > Cyprinodontiformes > Poeciliidae > Poecilia > Poecilia formosa. The sequence goes on from NW_006800259.1 coordinate 35,004, forward strand.
AATAAATAAATTTCAATAATATTTGTAAGCACTTTGTAAATATTGTCACTTTCATTGTTCTCATATATGCTAATTTGTGCTAATAAAGTGCCTTTTTAGGGGCCTTAATAATCTCTACTATTTTTGTGAAACTGGCAAAGAATAAAAAAATAATAACCCTAATAGTGGAACTTGATTTAATGTTGTTTAACAAATTCATGCCTCAACATATCAAACATTGACAGCTTAGTGACAGCGGTTCTACAACAAAAACAATATTTGTCCTTAACACTAAATGTAACAGGTGTCTTCAATTTTCATCTTTCCGAATATGATCTGTTGTTTTCAGTTTTTAACTAAAACACAGAAGCTTTACCCAATCCATTTTCAGATATGATGTGATTTCTGTCAGTGAACGGCATCAGCTTCAGTTCACACCCCAGACCAGATGGTGGCGGTGTTGCACACTTTCAGTTTATCCCAGACTTCAACACAATTATGTAAGCAGCAGGGGGCAGTAAAGAGTATTCGAAGTTTTATTGATTCCCTCACAACATGAGTGAAAACCAATCTATTCTTTCATTTTCAGACGTTTTTTCTGCTGGTCCAAAGTTCAGATTCTTAAATGTTTCATTATCTTTTTCCTCATAACTTCTGGGTTTGAATGGGGTTAAATGTTAAATGTTGTAAATGGATTTAAATGTTTATTCCTTAAACCCTGTAATTCTTTTCTACCAGGTTTTTATTTGCTGACTGAACTGTGCTTTTTATTCTTGTTTTAATACATTTAACCTAAACATTATTTATGTTGTGCAGGGTTTTGTGACTTTAGGTTTGTGAAAGTTTGTGAATAAACTTTACTTTCTTCCTGGACTTTATTTCAAAAGGACATTTTAATCATTTGAAGCCACATATCCACCTGTCTGGTGGTGTAGTGGTGATTGATTTTCAAGCCAAACATCCAATAAAAGTTCGATCAATGAGTCCCTACTGCTGCACTGGGGTGAAGTTTCGTATGCAGGCAAAGGAAGTCTAATGTTCAAACTTGAAGGTTGCTCTTTATGGTTTATTTTTTCTCAGCATGGCAAGCAAATAACAAAAATCAAACTTCTTATTGTTTCCTTGTGCCTGTCCTGCTCTGGTATAAAACCATAGGCCCACAGTTCTTTCCCTCTTGCTTAGAAAATAAATAAAAATAATGAAAGAAAAATATAAACTAAATAATAAAATATAAATATAAGGGTAAAAGCTGCGTTTGGTCCCGGTTAGAGTGACAGTCATAATGCATTCAGCCAATCACTGCATCTGTGATTCAGGTCTGCTCCAGTTTTCCCAGTCAGGTTTTGGGGGGGGAGAGCTGGAGACAAAGGAGCTGCAGGTCTGAACACCCAGTGAGCTTGGAGCCATGAAGTTTGTCATGCAATGAACTATAAATGGGATTGGCCAGGTCACCATTTTAGGGTTTAATGATGGCGAGCCTCTGACTGGGACCAGGAGAACCTGAAACTCACTCCATACTGGTCTGGTAGGAGGCTGAGGGTCTGTACTGGTTCCCCCTGCATCTCATCATACAGACACACAAATCATTATTCATTTCTTCTCCATTGGAAACAAACTGCACTTGGACATTTTCACCTCAAATATCTGGACAACCAAACCCTGAACTTTTCAAATGTGTGTCAGTCAGACCCTGTGCTGCCGTCCGGTGGGGAAATTTAGGACTTTTGTTTGCATAGTTAAAAACATTTTTGCACATTCATATGGAAGATTTACTGCAGTTCTGTGTGTATATATATTTTGTGTATTTTTTGGGGGGGTTCTATGTAAGTTCTGTGTTTTGTGGTGTTCACTTTATTTTTTCTTCTTTAATGGTGTTGGAAGTAGTTTTGTATTGTATTATTGATTACTGACATCAGATGCATCTAGTCTTCTGATATTATGTGCCATCTAGTATTTTAGTGCAATAAACAGTGCTACATAAAGTAAACAAAGAACAAACAAAATTCAAATTGATAAAAATAAAGCATAAAGAGCTCCAACAGGTGACATAACATCACCAGGTAGCATGATGGTAGCACGATGCGTCTCCAGGCTTTAGGGCTAAACTGAAGATATTCATATAAATAAATGCACAGAAGTTGGTTTCACTCTGAGGATATCTATGAAACAGAAAACATTCAATATTAATCTTCATCATTAACATATGAATATTCTCATATTCCACAAAGACATCATTATTTATATAAACTCACTTTAACAGTTTAAAATAAAACAAAAGCTATAGGCTGCAAATAAAAAAGAAAAGCATTAAAGAAAATGACCAAAAGAACTAAATTAGTCTTTAAACACTTTGTTCTTCTCCACCATCTTATTGATCTTCTGGATCAGTTCATTGGTTTGTGATCGGTTCTGTTTATCATAGTTATTAAAAACATGATATCTTCCTCCACAGTCGCTGATCACCTTCATAAAGGATTCATCACGTCCCTCTCTAAGGTAATCCTCTATCGTTTTGTCCTCATGCTTCAGTTTGTCTCCTCCAGTGAACAGGATGAGGGTAAAATCTTCAGAGTTTTTACCAAAAATGTTCTTCATTTTTCTTAAAGTTTGTTTCTCCTCCTCTGTGAATCTGCCGACCTGCATCACCAGCAGGAAGACGTGTGGCCCCGGGGCCAGCAGGCTCATGCACTTCAGCAGCTCCTCATCCACCTGGTCGGGGCTCAGCGTGTTGTCAAACAGACCAGGAGTGTCGACCACAACGACAGAACGACCTCCGATCTCAGTCTGAGCTTTCTGACAGTTTCTAGTGACCGACTGCTGAGACGCTTTAGCTTCAAACCGTTTCCTGCCCAGGATGGTGTTTCCTGATGAACTCTTCCCACCGCCGGTTTTCCCGATCAGAACGATCCGGAGACAATCGGATATCGGGATCTGCTCAGGATCTGGGTTAGAAAGAAAGATAATAGAAAATTATTAGATAATCCTCACAGTGAACTGATTGAAGAAACAAGCTATGATGAAAACGTCCAGTTTGTTCAATCATTCCTCTTCTAAGCTTTTTATAGATTAAAAATAATTTCTTTAAACTTATTTAGAAAAAAGGAAACTATATTTTTAACAATCAGAAAACTGATTGTTTCACAGCACAATGTATCTTGACATCTGCAGTTTCCTGATGTCAGGCAGAGAAACAGAAAACATGGAGATTTTTTTTACTGCTTTTAACTTTGAGTCTCACACAAGTGAAAATAACTGCATGGTAAAACAAAACACTAATTGAGAAATATGTTAATATAGATAAGATGGGCATCATCTTGTTCCTAAAAATAACGTTCAACAGGAGAAATGAAAGAAAAACAGAATTCACTAAACTCATGTAGGTAAGAAAAAAATCTTTCATGTCTAAATTAACCCCTTAGCCTGCAGCAAAACGCCCGTGTGATTTTGTTCCATTGTATTTTCAGGGGGTGAGGAGTTTTAAATGAACATATTTACCTGTAACTGCTGTCTTTGACTCAAACTGCTTCAGTTTATTCTGTAGCTGCAGTTTTTCCTCCATTTGGCCCCATAATAATGTTTTAGTTGTATAACTGACCAGTTTCTCTCTGTTTCTCTCCACCGTCTCCATCAGTCCTCTGATCTGCCGCCTGTCTCTGATGTTCAGAACTAAATATCTTCCTCCACAGATCTGGAGGAGATCCTGGATGTCCTTGTTCTCTATAAAGTTACCAACATCAGGATGTTCAGGATCTGTGGTGAAGAGGATGATGGTGAAGTCATTGACTCTGGAGCTGAATGTGTCCTGGATGGTGTGTAACTCTCCCTTGTCTTCATCAGTGAGGGGACCCACAGGTAGGACCAGGATGAAGGCGTGGACACCCTCAGGGTCACAGAGGGAGACACACCTGAAGGATTCCTCCATCACTTCCTGCTGAGCTTTTCCATCCAAGGCAGGCAGCTCCACCAGAGAAACCTGACGTCCAAACACCTCTCCCTGCTTTCTGACACGCTGTGAAGGAAGATCCTCATGACCTAGAATGGCCTTGGCTGCTGACGCCTTCAGTGGGTCACTGGGACCAAACAGAACCAGGTTCAGAGGTTTCAGCTGGTCATGTTGGGATCTGCTGGTCTCTCTGCAGGTCAGATATGTTGCTTTGTTCTGATCTATGATCGTCTCAATTTGCTTCATTAACAAAGTGCTGTCATTTCATGTAGCATCTTCCCTGAACCAGCCTGATCAGGTCACTGACAGAGGAACTTCTTCCACTGCTGTTTGTTAAAATGATCATTGAGTGTCTGAAGGCATCTTGACCAAACAAACTCAGGATGAACTTCAGAGTTTCTCTGTTTTCTTCTGTAAATTTTGAAGGATTGACCAGCAGCAGCAGAACATTTGGTCCAGGATAACAGAGTCTCATGCAGTTCTTCATTTCTCTCTGGATTTTCTCCTCAGTCAGACTGAACATGTCAGGAGTTTTCACCACTGTTACTGGTTTTCCTCTCCACTCTCTGCAGGAGGCCACACTGTGTTTGCTTGGATGAAATTCTTGTTCTCCACTGATCAAGTTACCAAGTTTAGTCTTTTTATTGTCACTTTTCCCCAACATCACAATCCTGAAATCAGATGCTGTAAGAGAACAGAAAATGATGTGATGATACGATTATTTACACATATATTCAAACTGCCTGAAGGTTTGGAGAGAATGAATAATTCTGTGTTTTTCCCATCATTTTTAGCTGCAAAGCTAAAGGAAACAACATGTTGGGAAACAGCTGAGGTTAAAGGATGAGACACACCAGGGAACACCGTCTTTAGATTGAGGCTAACAAAGGGATTTGTTGCCATTTTGTCTCCAGCTCCTAAAGGTACCATGAGAAACGGACCAGCTGTATTTGGGTATTAATGAATGAATTCAACTCACCTTTTCAAAATAAAAGGAATAAATACAGTTCCTTAAAGGGGATGTTGATATGTGTGAAAGATTTATTAGAAAAACTTAAAAGTTATAGTTAATAACCTAAGATAAGTCCGAGAAAGTGTCAGTCTCATGTTTTGCTCTGACTCATTGATTATAGATTATAGATTATAGTTCAGAGTTTTGCCACCTTCAGTTTTTCTCTGAGGCCTGAATTATAAACTAATCTGTTATCTTTCTGTCTGGAGTCTCTTAGCTCAACGTCCTGCAGTCAGAATATCCACATCATAACAACTTTAAGAAAATAAAAATATTCATTTCACATCAACATTTTTCATCATCTTTCCAACATTTGAAAAATTAACCTCATAATAGAAGCTTCATTTCTATAAGTAGTGCAATATGTGTGATTGTTTTTGAACTTTTTAATGCTTCAATATTATTTTATCTACAAGAAAAATTTATTTAGTTACTGAATCATTTACATTTTTAACATTTTGACGGTTATAAGCAGCTATGAAATAATAAACTGTTTAGTGTATCAGTCATTCATGATGCACTAAATGATTCTCTGTTTATTCAATGTCACATGCTGTTTTTATTTTAATGATGTACCTTGAAATGCCTTGCTGCTGAAATGTGCTGTACAAATAAAATTTGATTGATTTTAACAAAGACCTGGAACAACAAGCTTTGGTAGCATTTTATTGAAGGGATGATCATAAATCTGACATGACATGAAGGAGTTTTCACACTATTAATAGATTTTCAATGCAACTTTTAGTTCAAGTTTTACCAAAGGTTTTGATGCTGTTAGTTTTATTGATCAGCAGGTTGAAGGCAGAGAGCAGGAAACGTCTCAGCTTGAAGAATCAGAACATCTGGTGAACCCGCCCAGAACCGTCTGATCACACCGTCATAAAGATTCATGTCTGCATTGTTTTCTGAAAATAATGAATATTTATTTTAAAATAGTGAGAAACTAATCAGACCAACTGTCAGAGTTCTAGTGAGATTTCATGTCTTTACTGTTTTATCACATACTGGTAACGTTTGACTGTTCGTCAGGATGAATCATTACTGTATTTTGCATGTCTTGTCAAAGTGTTTAATTATTGGCATGTAAGGGTTGAAAACTTTGACCATCCCTTTGATCTCGGCCTGTTTTCTGACTCCTTCCTTCAGTCTCTTTCTCATCTCTTCCATCTCTTTCTTGTGTTTCTCCTCCAGTTTTTTGATCTCATTTTCCTGCAGTTCTTTTGATGTTTTCTCTTTAACCATTGTTCCATATTTTTCTTTCTCCTCTTCATATTTTTCTATGAGGTTATTGATTCTCATCTCCTCCCTCTGCTGTCTCTGTTTTTCTTCCTCACGTCTCTTTTCTTTCTCTTCTTGTCGTTTCTCCTCCATCAGCCTTAATTTCTCCTCCAGTTCTTTTCTTTTTACCTCCAGTGATTCATCAGCAGCTTCACCTTTTACTCCTGATTCCATCTTTTCCTCTAAAACTGCCAGCTCCTCCATCAACAGTATCTTTTCCTTTTCTTCCTGAATTTTCCTCCACTTCTCTTTTTTCTCCATATATTTTGGTTCTTTCTTTCTCAGCTCAGTTTCTCTGCTGATCTCTTCCTCCATTTCCTGCAGTATTTTTCTCTGCTGGTTAATTTCTTCTTCCAGTTTTCTTTTCATCGCCTCTTTTTCTGCTTCATGGTTTCTCTCCAGCTCTTTGACCTTCTTGTTTATTTCTTTTTCTCTCTGGTTTCCAATGTTCTGCATTTCTTTCTGTATAGCAGCTTCAGCTGTCTGCAGCATCTCGTTGGTGTAGAAACTTCCTCCATTTTCCTTCACCATGTCGTCGATCTGTCTGATCAGATCTCTGACCTGAGATCGATTTTCTACGTCAGAATTATTGAACACATGGTATCTCCCTCCACAGTCAGCGATCAGCTTCCTGAAGGAATCCTCACTTTCCTTTTCAATATAATCTTCAGCAGTGAGGCCATTTTTCTTCAGTGAATCTCCTCCGGTTAAAAGAACGATGGTGAACTTCTCTGAATCCTTCCCAAAGGTTTTCCTGATCATTTCTACCGTCTCCTTCTCCTCTGGTGTGAATCTGCCGATCTGAACAACCAGCAGGAAGACATGCGGACCTGGAGCCACCAGAGTGACACAGCCCACCAGCTCATCCTGAATCTGTTTCAGACTTAAACTGTTGTCAAACAGTCCAGGTGTGTCGACCACAGAAACTGACCGTCCGTCTATTTCAGTCTTTTCCTTCACACATTCCTTTGTGACGGATCTTTGACTCGGTTTTGCTTCGAACTCTTTTCTTCCCAGGATGGTGTTTCCTGCTGAACTCTTTCCACTGCCGGTCTTCCCGATCAGAACTATTCTGATTTTATTTGGATTTTCTTTAACACCTGTGGGAAAAATACAAGAAAAAGAACAAGTCAGAGAATCACACAGGGAAGATGAAGCAAAAC
>NW_006800259.1:47378-51422 GCF_000485575.1 Poecilia formosa
CTAAAGAGGGAAAAGCTGAACAGATTGTAGGGAAACGTTAATATGTGATGATTTGGTCTCTGGATAAAAACTGATGATCTCTGATCACCTCAGGAGTTTTGCCGTCAGATGTTCTGAGAAATGTGACCCAAAGATTTTTCTCTGTATTCAATAAATATGGATCATTTTACCTGGCTGACCCGTTTTGTGCTGGTTTAATCCTTCACACCTGGATCCAGGGAGATTTGATTGTAACAGAACAGAATAGATTTTACCTTTGTGACCAATCAGATGTCAGAACTTTGACTTTTAATCGAAGGAACATTAAAACAATCAGGATCAGATCTGATCAGGATTTTACATTGGAAAGAAAAACGTCTCTGTAAGCAGGACAAGCTTCTCTCATCTGGATCTTAAAGTCTTTTTAACAACTTACTGACTTAAACAAACAAAAATAAAACAATGTCCTGACTTGGTAAAGGACATTTATGCTTTTATCAACTCCAAACTTCTGAAATGCTGTGTGTTTATGTCCATGTTGCCTTTAGCCGACCGTCTCCTCAGGTTTTCATTTTTGTTCTTTGATATTGTTTCATATTCTTGACTCCATCTTCTGTTTGGCTATAGAACTGATTTTATTCAGTTTCATATCTATCATGTTTAAATCTCTAAGCAGTTTGTTTCTTCATGGCGTCACTAAACCGTCGCTTTTCAAAAGAAAATTTATTAAGAATTTGTTCATAAAGACTCTCAATGTTTCTCTGTTCATTTAAAAAAATGTTTTTTCTGTGATTTTTTAAAACTTCATTTTGTATTTCAGCCTAAAATCAAATAGTAAAAATGATGAAATCATTGTTATAAACAGAAAAATAAACTGATTCATTTGATCATTTTTTCAGTTTCCTTTACCATAAAAACTTTGTTTTATTCCACAAATAAAATATAAAACTAATTTGTTTTCAGTCATAAAACTGAAGTTCCTCCTCAGGCTTGAATAAAACAAACTTGCTGTCAGGAATCTGATCTGTTGCGTCTGAACAGATTTTATTTTCTCAGACGTTTGAACAAAAGCAGAAATCATCTTCAAAGTTCACTAAACTCAACATCCATCATTTCAAAAATAACTCCTGACTGGATATTTGATCAAATTACCAGATATATTAATGAAATTATGGGTATAATGTATGAGTTATGGCTATTCATTCACAAAATGTGGATTTAATTCTGAAAGTGGTTTCTGCTCCAGTCACAGCAGGAGGTCCAGTACAGAGGAACCTCCTGCATGTCAGGCTGCAAGAGGCTCATTTTTATAAATATACATTAAATGTTACTTTTCTCCTGAGTGTCGATGCATGTAGGTCAAAAAGCTAAATGCTGTCATGACAGTGTGTTTAAAAACTGTCCAACAGTAGAAGCAGCATCTGGTCATAATGATAGAAATGAAACTGAAGGTTTAACTCACAGGTTGGACGAATAATTTCTGATCTTTAAAATGTTTTGTGTTCAAAACAGAAACAGTTTAAGATAAAAGTTGCTCCTAAATGTGATTAAAGAACAAACTTATATTTACTTCCATAAAGTTTAGTTATGAAACTGAAGTTGTTACAAAGAGGAGCTTAATTAGAAAGTTAAAGTTCAGCAAAACTTTCTTCATTTTTTAAAATGTTTTTATTGTCCTTATAATTGTTGTGAAGTTATTTCATGGTTCTTTGTTTTAAATTAGAAAAGTAAAATAATTATTCCCTTCACCTTTAAATTGTAGTAACAAAAAATAAAAATCTTAAATAAACTGAGACACCAGGTAGACGAAATCAGCCAATCAGAGAAGACGTCTCATTGTTGCCCCTCCCCAATAGGAAACTGGCCCCTCCTCCTGGGAAAGGCAGGGCAGCCATTTTTATTCAACATGTTGGAATGATGAAAACAACTCAGTGTGAATGCTGCAGGCGTTCACACCGTAAATGTCACGATGCTTCTTCTCCTGCATACTTTGTGCTATTTTCACCATTCAACTTTTATAGTATTCAGCTTGCTCTCCTAATGCCGTCTACATCTCTTATAACCTTCATATTTTTTATAATATTCAGCTTTTTATGAATTTTTCACCCCATAGAAATGGGGGAACCAGCTGCATCCTGTGGCAGAAATGAGAATCACAATATAAAACGTCTGTTGTGTTTCACAGCTCATGTCTCAGACACTTTGCCATTTTCACCAAAAGCATTCAGGATGAGCATTCAGCATTCACACATGGATTTTCATAGGAAATGCACAGTTTCCAGTCATGAATTGTGATGCAGTGAGAGCTCTGGAGGATCCGGCTGCACAATGTCCAGTGAGGCTAATGGCTGCAATAAGTGAGTTGCTGCTGTTTCCACACAGGGGTGAAAAATGTTTCCATTTAATTCTGTGAAGTACACAAATTATACAGCTAAAAAACACTTCATCCTAATGCAAAAACCTTTTTATTATTGCTTTTAATCGGTGTGTTTCATTAAGCAATTATTCTTAATTCGAATTTTCACAATATTATGTTAAATGGAAATACAACGTCACACGTTACTTTCTTTGTTTTGTTCCTGATGGTCCATTAAAAACTTTGGATCAATCTGGAAGGTTTTCTGACCAAATCACAGCAGATTTATTCACTTGTTACTTTACGACATTCACATCATAAAGTCCATCACTGCATTTCCAGACGGAGGGATCTGACCTGCCGTCGTTGCCTTGGCGGCGTCTCCATGGCTGCTGGGTTCTGGTTTCTGGTTGGTCCTGTGGGTTAGCCAAGATGGCTGCTGCCCTTTCCTATCAAAGGCTGCAAAACCATAAAAGTATCTTTAGATGGTGTTGGAACATTTTTATATACGGCAAGCAGAGAAGTTATTCTGCTGTTCTCTGTAAAACGTGGAGCACATTTATCCTCCTCCTCACTGAGGGGGTTGACTGCCCCACATGTTCTGTTTCCAAGTTGCTGTCCCATTTAACTAATAATCACGGAACCACTTATTGTTTTGCTCAATAGTAGTAGTTGATGGCAGCTGAAGAAGTAATTTTCTCAGATGTGTTGGAACAGGGAAACTGCAGGAGTGAGAAATGAAGTTTGAGATCCTTGCTGTAAATAAATCACTTTGTTTGCAGGAGCTAATAGTTCCTGTTTGTGATTTATGATTCTACTATCATTTAGTATTTCAACATTTTCCCTCATTTTGGTTTTGTTCTCTAATTGTTCACTTTACTATCAAATATTAAACATGAAGACCGAAGGTCAAACCAAACAACACCTGGGTCACCGCCTGCAGGTACAAAATGTCGATCTGGCTTGTAAAATCTAAACAGTAGAAAATCTATCTACAGTCATAGCAGCATTTAGTACGTTAATTTTCCAATTACCAAAATTACAAAGGTCCAAAAAGGCAAAGAGGGAACCTGAGCAGCATCCAACCACAGATGGGACAGAATCTATGGTTGTCATTTCATCTGTTTCCTCCTAGTTGGGTTTTTAACTGACTGTGTGGCTTTAATTCAGTTAATGAGGCTGGACTGATGTCATCAAGTTTATTTATACAGCACTTTAAAAAAAGGTTTAAACTGCAACAATGTTGTACAAATACAATAACACAATGGAAAAAATTGGCTGAGAAAATAAAAGTAAAACATCACAACAGGATCAGGCCTCAATTAAATTTTACACTTTATTACTGACCAGAAATCTCACCTTGCCACCATGACATTATATTTCTAACGCTGCTGCCGAGGTCTGGTTTATTAGACTCAGTAACATCAGGGGGGGCTTGTGGCTGCCGGCCTGGAAGACCAACAAAAGTTTGTTTAGGTCAGAACATTTTTATCACACAGAGTCCATCATGTAACAGGACAGTTCATTTCAGGGTTAATGCTGCTGCAGGGCCACACAATAAAGAGCATCATTTCATTAGTGTCATTATTTACAGAATAATATCATTATTTACAAAATAATATCATTATTTACAAAATAATATCATTATTTACAAAATAATATCATTATTTACAGAATAATATCATTATTTACAAAATAATATCATTATT
>NW_006800259.1:51632-53454 GCF_000485575.1 Poecilia formosa
TATTTACAGAATAATATAATTATTTACAAAATAATATCATTATTTACAGAATAATATCATTATTTACAGAATAATATCATTATTTACAGAATAATGATACTGGATGAAGAAAATCTGGACCAGATGCAGAAGGAACAGAAAAGACTTAAATATACCAGAATATAGTCAAAGTTATTTTTAATCAATTAATTATGTTTAATTATAATTTATCTTTGGTTAATCATTGTGTTTGACTCAGTAGTCACTAATTATCCATTATTTTCATTAATCTATCCACAAATGTTTCAAATAATTAACTATTCTAAAGAACTAAATAATTGTTTTTTCAGATTATGAGTCACATGACTGCATCTCCTCCAGCATGAAGGAAATAAAGTTATAATGTATCTATTTACCAATAAAAACCCTGAATATTCAGAATGATGAGACTGAACTGAAAATTAAAAACACAAAATATTCAACTCACAGTTTTGGCGTTTGAAGTTGTCCCGCTCTGCTGTGACATCATCATCTACAATAAAAATACAGCAGATTTCTGTAACTTATAACATTATAAATAACATTTAAATAACTGAGCAAAACCAACAAACTAAATATAATTTGTGTAAATGTGGTGAAAATATGACATTTACTGATGAATAAAGTTTTACCAGATTCATAATCTGATTGTGACACGTTGTACAGATCTGGTTCATCTGCAAGAAAAGCCAGATTTCATTTTTTCACTTACATATGAAACTTTTGTCAACAAAAACAAAGAGATTAGTGGAATAATATCTGGATTACTGCACTTTAAAACTTAAAACAGTAAATGTTAAATAAAACAGTAAATGGCTTTAATTTGTGTTTCATTTGATCAGATCCAGAGAAGCTGAAGGTTCTTCAGACGCTCAGCTCTGACTGGCTGCTCTCTGCAAACTTTCTCTCCTCATGAAGGGAAAAACGAGGAGGAGAAACTGCATCAGTCCATCATTACACATCAGATCATGAAGCATTTAAATCTTATGAACGCCAACCTGCTCTGAGGATTTGTTGGGTTACTGAGTTTGGTTCTGGTTCGGTTCTGGTTCTGTTCAGTATATTTGTTTGCAGTGTTTTCTTCTTTTATTTTTGTGTTAAATTAAAATTAAAAGTGTGATTAAAATATTACACAAATTAGGAATGTATGTTTTTGTAATAATGTTCGTGTTTTTTGTCTCTGTGTGAATAAATCATGTCCAACATGTCAGTAACATGTTAAACTGAGAGAAGCGTCACGGTACCAGTTTACAGCAGATCATGTTTGAACTGCAGTTCCTGGACAGGATGATGTCATCAAACATGATTTAACAGATTATGAAATGGTCAAAAGTTTGTTTTGTTACGGTTAGGGTTACTTTATTTACCTTCATCAATAATCCTAATTCTACATCCATATTTTTGACAAATGTCAAACATGTAATAACCAGAACATGTAATAACCAGAACATGTAATAACCAGAACATGTAATAACCAGAACATGTAATAATGTCATTTGGTACGTCCAGAGGATCCAAGGCTCATTTCAGAAGATGTGCAAAGAGTCTTTAAAAGTTCAGCTCAGGATGCAGAGCAGGAGAAAAAGAGTCGCCTTCACTGAGAGCAGGGTGAGGGAAGCTTCAGTCAGAGATCCAAGAATGTATTTAAAATGAACTGAGCAAAACTTTTAAAACTTTCTGAGCTTTCAGGTTGGGTTAACCTCCTGACTACCAGTAGTTCATTTTTGTCCTCTGTAGAGGACATTTCTAAACTTGAATATCTCCCACCCCCTGCATTCTACTGAATTAATTCCTTTTGGTATCT
>NW_006800259.1:53934-58279 GCF_000485575.1 Poecilia formosa
CCTTTGGTTCAGCCTTTTTGTTGTTTTACAAGCTTTAATTCCAGGATGTTGATTTTATATCAAACCTGCAGCTCAAAGTCTGGTTATAACAGTAAAACAATAAAACTGATTTTATTTTGTTACCATGTCAGGTGAAGGTCCAACACTTTAGTGTTAGATTATATCAGGCCTTAAAACCTGTAACCAATCAAAAAGGTGAAATCTATTTACAGTCAGACATGTTAAATATTAACATGTTTGTGTGTCAGAACTGTTTTCTGTGGAGAATCTGAAACAAACAGATCACATGGAGCCATTTAAAGGATTTAATAAGAGAATATGAACAGTGATGATAGTGGCTGCAGTTGCTGGTTCGATTCCCGCTCTGCTTGTCGTTGGGCCTCATTATCTAGTAGAGTAAATGACCCCAAGTTAAGCTCAGGGTCATAATAAACCCTAAACCCTGTCATCAACAGTGTGTGAACGTGTGAATGAGTGAATGTAATGTGAAGAGTTATTAAGTCTACAAACCATTTACCATGAACAAATGAAGAGAAAAGTTAAAACCTGCTGCTTGTAGATGAAAGAAGAGATCAAATAAAAATAACAGCATAAATTATATTATTGGTGATAATTAATGATATAATTACATAATTACAGAAAGTTTATTTATTATCAGTCTTAGATTAACTCACGTGGCGATGAAGAGGCCATGGTGACAGAACCCAGACCAGAATCCGTTACCCTAAAATAAAACAAACATCTGAAGGATTTCAGCAGCAAAATGTTACAAATCCAGATTTAAACTTTTTTCTACACAACATAAAAACACAACACTGAAAATCAGGATGCAGTTTAAAGGTTATTATGGCATGAATCTAACTTGGCAGCCTAATAATTTATGATGAAATCATATTTTTCTCTGTGCTACAGAACATGAAGTAAATTATTAATAAAATAAATACCAAACATTAAACAAATATATTCATGTATCTAATAATATGATGTGGAATTAAAGATAAATTAATTTCTTTATGAACAGAATCAAAGCCAAATGTCACTCTAATATTTTCAGGGTTAATAAAAGTTTGATGAATTTCTTTGGAGACAACAAACTGTTTATCATCTCATTACTGTAAATGTATTCATAAGAAATATGAAAAAGAAACTTGTTCAGTTAATGTTGGAGCCATTATTTATGTCCTGATCCAACCTGACATTGAAGTAGCAACAGAGCAGGATGAGAATCTAATGATGAACCAAACCTGCAGAAACTGACAGGTTTGTTTTTATCATCCTGATGATCAGACTGATCCAGAATCACTTTTATTCTCTGTGAAGGGATTAAAAAACAAAAGGATCCACTTTAATTTCAGAATTCTGACTTTAGAGGTCAAAGTTGTTTTTTCAGTGTCATGATGGGTTTGAGACTCTTGACCCACATGCAGAAACACTCAGAGAATGGGTTTAGTCAAAAGGTTTATTTACAGCTCTGACAAAAGAAAAAAGATAGTTGGAGTTTATTCTTTCTTCGGTCCAGGATCCGGGAATTACTGCACACAGGTAGAGAGCAATGGTGAGTTCAAATGCGGATGGGAAACTTCAGTTCTAAGGGAACTCCGTGAGTTCTTACTTGTAGTGGCTGGAGAGCGAGTGGGGAGAGGCAAGCGGAGCCAGGTAGGCAAGGCAATTTCCAGGTTGTGGGCTGCTCAGGTGGTTCACAGGGCTGGAGGGCGGACAGGGTGGTCTAACTCACAAGACCGAGAGGAAACGGTGCAGCAGCGGCACGAGAGGATTCCTCCAAGACTCCGGTAACTCGAACGGTTCCGATGCAACAACCTAGAGAGGATCCACAAAAACAGATTAGACTATGAAGAAGCAACGTATCAAAATCTCAAGCTGTTTAGCAACACTATGAGGGCTCTGTTTACCACTGCTGGCAAACACTCTGGCGAGGAGGAACTGGCCGCCTGCTGCTCATATACTCCTCACGGTGATGATCATTTCTTGCAGGTGTGTCAACCAAGACCTGTTGGTCCAACCTCTGGGAAAAAACAGCCACAAGGTGCCCTCTGGTGGATAGACCTGGAAAAACACTAACCCAGCCTGGTCCCCAACAGTACCCTCCCCTCAATGACCGCCACCTGGCGGTCCCGAAGAAGCAGAAGGTTGGGAGGAACGAAAATTGGAAATGAGGGTCGAATCCAAAATAAAGGAACCGGGTACCCACATGCGGTCCTCTGGCCCGTAACCCTCCCAGTCCACCAGGTATTGCCAACCCCGCCCACGACGGCGGGAGTCCACAATCCGGCGGACCGTGTAGGCAGGGTGACCGTCAATGTCGAGGGGGGCAGGGGGCTCAGCAGGGGGGCACAGTGGACTTGAATGGACTGGTTTAATCTGAGAAACGTGAAAGGTAGGATGGATGCGGAGTGAGGGTGGCAGGCGCAGACGGACAGCGGACGGACCGACGAGCTGCTCCACCTCATAGGGTCCAACGAAACGGGGAGACAATTTCTTCGACACGGACTTCAAAGGAATGTCCTTGGCAGAGAGCCAGACCTTCTGGCCAGGAAGGAACGTGGGGGCGGCACGCCTCCTACGATTGGCCCAACGACGATTCTGCTCTGTCGTGCGGTTGAGGGCGACGATAGTCCTGTCCCAGATGGTCTTACACCGGCGAATGTGATGCTGGACAGAGGTTACCGAGATCTCCTTCTCCTCAGCAGAAAAGAGTGGGGGTTGATAACCAAGTGATGCCTCAAAAGGGGAAAAACCTGTAGCAGACGAGCGGTGCGAGTTATGTGCATATTCAACCCACGGTAAGTAAAGGCTCCAGTCGGTTGGGCTTGAAGATGTGAGGCATCTGAGGGTGGCCTCTAACTCCTGATTCAGACGCTCAACTTGGCCATTAGACTGGGGGTGATAACCTGACGTGAGTGAAACCTTGGCACCAAGAGCCGAACAAAAATGTTTCCACACTCGGGAGGAAAACTGTGGACCCCGATCAGAGAGGATCTCCTGTGGGATACCATGCAGCTTAAAGACATGCTTCACGAGCAGCAGAGCAGTCTGAAGGGCTGAGGGAAGCTTCTTTAAAGGGACCAGATGGCAGGCCTTAGAAAAACGATCAATGATTGTTAAAATGGTAGACATACCTTTAGACACGGGTAATCCGGTGACGAAATCAATGGCAACGTGAGACCAAGGTCGCTTGGGGGTGGGCAGGGGTTGCAGCAGGCCGGAGGGAGGCTGGTGGGAAGCCTTGTTTCTGGCACAAATGGAACAGGCCAACACATATTCCCTGACGTCTCTGTGTATGGATGGCCACCAGAAACGACGGTTGATTAGCGCCACCGTTCTGCTGACCCCTGGATGACCTGAAAACTTAGAGGTATGCATCCAGGTTATCAGGCGGGCTCTGACGGATGGGGGAACGTAAATCTTGTTGCTAGGACCAGTGCCAGGATCAGGCTCTGATTGTTGGGCCTGCTTAACCAGGT
The DNA here is from genome assembly GCF_000485575.1 of Poecilia formosa. NCBI lineage: Eukaryota > Metazoa > Chordata > Actinopteri > Cyprinodontiformes > Poeciliidae > Poecilia > Poecilia formosa. Next base: position 57,417 of record NW_006800259.1, read on the forward strand.
CTTCTATTTCCCAGGTCACCATGGCGACAGAGCAGCTAGGAGGCAAAATAGGACTGGGTGACTTCTCGGACTCATCTGGAGAATATAACCTGGAGAGAGCATCGGGTTTCACATTTCTGGATCCTGGGCGGTAAGAAATAGACAGATTAAATCGAGAAAAGAACAATGACCATCGGGATTGGCGGGGATTCAGTCTCTTAGCTGATTTGAGGTATGATAAGTTCTTGTGATCAGTCCAAACTAAAACCGGATGTTCTGCACCTTCTAACCAGTGTCTCCACTCTTCCAACGCTAGCTTGATAGCCAGCAACTCCCTGTCACCCACATCATAATTTCTCTCCGCTGGGGAAAGTTTGCGAGAAAAAAAGGCACAAGGGTGGGTCTTGTGATCATTCTCGGAGAACTGGGAGAGAACAGCTCCCACCCCTGTCTCGGAGGCATCTACCTCTAGGATGAACTGCTTAGCGGGGTCAGGTTGTATGAGGATGGGCGCATTAGCAAACAGAGTCTTGAGTTGAGTGAAGGCAGCCTCAGCCTCCGGGGACCAACAGTAAGGAACCTTGGTGGAGGTCAGAGCGGTTAAAGGTTGGGCAGTTAGACTGTAGTTACGAATGAACCGTCTATAAAAATTAGCAAAACCGAGAAACCTTTGCAACTGTTTTCTATTCTCAGGGATAGGCGAGTCTAAGACTGCTCTGATCTTTTCCTCTGTAGGTTTGACCTGTCCGCCCTCTAGAGCATAACCCAGGAACGTGACAGATTGTTTGTGAAACTCACATTTCTCCGCTTTACAAAACAGTTTGTTCTCCAGAAGACGCTTCAGAACTTGGCGGACATGACTCCTGTGCTCGGGTAAGCTCTTA
>NW_006800259.1:59539-67370 GCF_000485575.1 Poecilia formosa
AGAATGGTAGCCGGCAATAATAGACGAGGTGAGTCAGAACAGATTTGATGGTCCGCCAGCTCCCTCGTCCCTACTGACGGACCTTGGCTTTTGACAGCAAGTGACAATTGGCGACATAGTGTCCTGCCTCCCCGCAATAGAGGCAGAGTCTTGCCCGCCTCCGACGTTGTCTCTCCTCGGGAGAGAGTCTGGCTTGGCCAATTTGCATGGGCTCTGGATCTGTGGGATTCGGTACCGTTTCTGTTTGCACCGCACTGCGGGGAACGAGTTGCGGTCCAGGCGGCGGATTTCTGTTACCTCTTTCCCTGGCTCGCGCTCGAACTCTGTTATCCAATCTGATAGACAACTTAATTAAATCCTCAAGTGATTCTGGTTCATCTAGTGTGGCCAGTTCATCTTTTAAAGAGTCATTCAAAGCGTCTAAATACACGCTCTTTAAGGCCGAGTCGTTCCAGCCCGAAGCGGCTGCTTGGATGCGAAAATCGATGGAGAAGTCAGCTACAGACTTCTGTCCCTGTTTGAGTTTCAACAGAGCCCTGGAACTTAACGATTTATCAGTCTCTTGGTTAAAGGCTTGTTTGAACTCAGTTATGAACTCGTCAAATGTGCAACCATATTGAGGAATGGACGTGAACTTAACTTCTGCCCAGTCTAGGGCGCGGCCGGACAGATGAGCTATGATATATGAGATCTTAGCCGAATCATGGGGAAACTTATGAGGTGAATGATTGAACTGAATATTGCACTGCATTAAAAATCCCCTGCATCTTCTGGGATCTCCGTCAAACCTTGGAGGACTTGGCAGCTGGCAGTCGGAAAACGTGGTCTGGATCGGGACCGGGGGCTGAGCGGGTTCCTGGGCCGGATCGGGAGCTGAATCCGGAGGAGATGCCTGTCGGAACTTATCGCGGAGAAAATCAGTTAGCTCGGCTAGACGGTTGTTTGTCTCCGACTGTCGCTTCCCCAGTTCTTGAAGTGCGGCTTCATGGCTCTGGATTAGAGTTTGTTGGTGATGAAGCTCTCTCTGAACTGCTTCCGCTGGGTCTTTGGCTTGGCCAGAGTGTTCTGTCATGATGGGTTTGAGACTCTTGACCCACATGCAGAAACACTCAGAGAATGGGTTTAGTCAAAAGGTTTATTTACAGCTCTGACAAAAGAAAAAAGATAGTTGGAGTTTATTCTTTCTTCGGTCCAGGATCCGGGAATTACTGCACACAGGTAGAGAGCAATGGTGAGTTCAAATGCGGATGGGAAACTTCAGTTCTAAGGGAACTCCGTGAGTTCTTACTTGTAGTGGCTGGAGAGCGAGTGGGGAGAGGCAAGCGGAGCCAGGTAGGCAAGGCAATTTCCAGGTTGTGGGCTGCTCAGGTGGTTCACAGGGCTGGAGGGCGGACAGGGTGGTCTAACTCACAAGACCGAGAGGAAACGGTGCAGCAGCGGCACGAGAGGATTCTTCCAAGACTCCGGTAACTCGAACGGTTCCGATGCAACAACCTAGAGAGGATCCACAAAAACAGATTAGACTATGAAGAAGCAACGTAGCAAAATCTCAAGCTGTTTAGCAACACTATGAGGGCTCTGTTTACCACTGCTGGCAAACACTCTGGCGAGGAGGAACTGGCCGCCTGCTGCTCATATACTCCTCACGGTGATGATCATTTCTTGCAGGTGTGTCAACCAAGACCTGTTGGTCCAACCTCTGGGAAAAAACAGCCACAAGGTGCCCTCTGGTGGATAGACCTGGAAAAACACTAACCCAGCCTGGTCCCCAACATTCAGTGGCCCAAATCTGTAAGGATCTCTTGTTATATGTATATATTAAACAAATCCTCCTGATGCTGATGAGTGAGAATGAAACTGAAGTTCAGCTCTGCTGCCTGATCCAGCAGAGATCATCTGATCAGGAAGCAGCAGGTCAAAGGTCAGAGCCTGAAGGTTGGGTCATTTTACTGGATCCCTGAGTTACTCAGTCCTTAAATAACTGGGATGATAAATATGATTTAAATATTATTCTGAATCATGAACATTCAAATAAAACTATTGTCAGAACTGAAATATTTTTGCTGTTTGTTTAAATTCTGATCATTTTTGGTTTGTTGTTCACTTCCTGCCGTTTTCAGTTTATTTACTGTGTTGAGTTTCTTCTTGTGTTTTCTGAGTATTTCTGCTTAAATTATTATTATTTTAAGTGTTTTAAGTGATTTTTCCTTTTGGGTTTTTGATCCTCTAGTGTTTTAGTTCGTCTCCCTCAGTTTGAGTCCAGCTGATCTGCATCCCTCTGGTTAGACTCACCTGGTTTAAAGGCAAATCTCCTTATTTCTACTCAGTATTTAAACTTTGTAGTTTCTATTTTTAGTGCTGTTTACAATCAATCAAACTATGGAAACATTTATTAATATGATATCAGCAAAAACAAGAATTTGCTGCATAAAGATCTGACATGAGTTTAATGTGAGGAAGAGGAGGACGTGCTTCACTCAGGTAAATTGAAAGCTGGACCCTGAGCTGCGTTAGACTCTGTCCCTTAAAGCACAGAGACAATAATCACATTCAGAAAACATTTATTTAGACGTGTTTCTGCTGATTTTAATGCATCTAGAAGCTCTTTAAAACCATCTTTGACTCAGTATGTTCAGACGTTCTGTCAGAGTTAAGCAGCTAAACAACAAAGTTATTAGGTTTCGTCTTTATAACATCTATAATTCTGATCTGTTGCTGCCGTCAGATTATTTCTGCTTCTTTGACAAACTGACTGAACTGAAGTTTATTTCTTAATGTTTTCATTCCCTCAAATCAAGTAAATTAAGAACAAAGTAGATTAAATTACAACAATCCAAATTTAAATTTATAACAGTTGGCTAATTAAGAAAAGCAATGCCTTAACAGGAAAATGTTAATAAAACTATATATTATGGTTTTAATTGTATTTTACAAAGTTCCAGTTAAGTTTTCCTACCTTACATGTGAATTAGTTTTTTCCCTCCCTGTTCACTGAGCCAGTTTCTCTGCAGTAAATTAAAATCCTTCTTGGTTTGTCAGCAGGGCGGAAAGACGCTGAGTTAATATTTAACCTACAGGAAACAAGAATCCTTTGTGTTTTTATTATGTTTTTATTGTGTTTTTATTGTGTTTTTATTGTATTTTTATTGTATTTTTCTGGAAAACTCTTCCAGTTCCTCTGCTCACGTCTCACAACTGAACGTTTAATTAAGAAAACCTTTAAAAACTCAAACCGTTCTGGAAAACGTGTTTTTCTTTTGCTCCCAGTTGAATCTGAGCTGCTGCTCCGTCGTTATGATAATTTAATCAGTTTTTCTGTTTGTGTCGGGTTTGGTTGTTTTCCTCGTTGTGATCAGAAGATCGATCCCTTAAACTCTTTCTAAAATTTATCAAGTTTTTAAGAACTTATCAAAGACAGATGTGATCACTTTACAGTGAAATATCTGGTTATACGTTTGATTTTTAAATGCTCCTGGTGCTGAAATGTGAGGATGATTCTGAAGCTCATCTCTGCAGGATCAGACTGTTACTGATCCATCCAACATCATTTATCGGTTTATTTGATGAGGCAGTGAACCTGCAGGTCAAAGGTCGGTTTTCTTGGAGCTGCTAAGTCGTTATCCTTAAAAAACTTAAATATAAAAAATATGAAAATCATTAAATTAAATCTGGTCTCTTTAAGCAGAACTAGAGCCATAATCCTCAGGTGTTTGGTCAGATTACAGTCTGATCGTTTCTGACTTGTTCATTATTGTAGTTAGGTCTTGCCATATTCAGTTCATTCCTCTGTGTTGTTACTTTTATCTTTTGATCTCTGAATATTTCTGTTCAGTTTGAAGTGAGACTGATTTCCTTTTGCTTTTATTGTTTGTTTTGTGTTTTAGTTCAGTCATAATTAGTTCCCTCAGTCATAATTAGTTCCCTCAGTCATAATTAGTTCCCTTCTCTAAACTCCCTCAGCTGCTGTTCGTCCTTCTGATTAGACTCACCTGGGTTCAGCATCCAGTCAGGTTTGCTCAGACACTTTAGAGGTCAGAGGTCAGGAGGAAAAAGGACAGCTAATGATGAACGTGAAAATACCAGCAGAGTTTTCATTACACCTCCTGCATAATTTTCTAAATTTGAGTCCATTTTCACTCACGTCAGAAAATAAATACCTCTGCCTTTGATGTTATGTTTCATAAAAATAAAACTAAACTGACAAGAACAATCTGATGAATTTAAAACAGAATATTAAAAGCCTAACATACCAGACCGCCCAAAATCTGCTGATGGAAAAGAAGGACATGGATGTTTCAGTGAGCTGCTCCGAAACAAACGAGCTGTGAAAGATCAGCAGCTCTAAACAAGATAAAATAAAAATGTAAAGTGACAAAATGATTATATGTTGATTAGAAGACAGAACATTGAGATAAGCTGAATTTTCAGAGATGAAGTTGAAATTTAGATAATTCTAAATTATTTTTCTCTTCACACGCTGAGCACCAGGTGTTCCTCTTGACAACTTTCTGTGCTTTTATCACAAAATACCTTCTGCACCATTTAACTTTATGTTGTAGCAAATTATGCCACTCTGATGAAACGACACTAAACCAGTTAATCCTCAGTAACCAGAGAATAATCTACCAACTACACCAAAAACAGTTACATGGTCTCAGTAGTAATCTATTTGTTCAGTGCAACTAAATGTAAATGTGCTCATCAAAAGTGGATAAAAAAATATTTGGGAATCGTATGTAACTGGATCTAAATGAGCAACATAGTGACACAAAAAACCTCCATGTAGCTTCAGACTTTATTAAAGTATTTTAGTAGCAAATTGTAATATTAGCCGACTAATTTGTCTTTATGAAATGTTTAACAGAGTTTCCTTCTCTGCTGTGATTACAATAAAAAAGAAATAAAACTCATTAGGAGTTATTATAATAATGTAATATCTATGAGATACATTTGAATTAAATGTATTTAATTTTTCCATTTTACTCTTTATTTGTTGACTGACTGAAAGTAACAGATTTCATTACAAAGAGGACAAAATGTTTTGTATGTGGAACATAGTGAAAATGTACATTAGATGAAAGCAGAACTAGATGCACCAGGAACAAAGTAAAACTAAAAGCTCAACCAGGAGTTTTATTACCTGTGAAACATGAGCAGGTGAGTCCAGCAGTGACACGTCAGTCCAATCAGAATCACTTCATCTGCGTTTCAGCGCCATCTTCTGGAGCTGCTGGTAAAAACAGCAGATCAGCAGGAAACTTCATGATGAGAACTTTTACTTTAAATAAATCCTTTGGGTTTATTCTTAAAGTTGCAGTAACACATCAAGCTTAACCTGATCACTATAATATCACCAGTATAGATCTATTAACACAGATTCTACTGACTCAAGTTATTCTAGCAACCAATCAGGAAAGACTTGTTAAAACACAACCATTTATAATAAAACTTGTTTATCACAGTTCAAATACTCCCAAGTTTCAGCATATTTATTCAAAAACAGACAAGACTGAAGATAAACTGTTGGATTAAAACAGAAAGTGAATGAGCCAAAAGGTTAAAGATTTCATCTTCTCACCAATTTATACCTAACTGTTTCCTGTCTATTCATTTGAATATAAAAATATATTTTGGTCACATATTTAATATTTCATGTCCCAGTCACTAAGGCAGTTATGGGAAAATCTTTAATCCACCGATGAGACCAAACTTTACTCATTTTGAGAAAATTAGTGGCCATTTTTGTCTGGAACAAACTGCCTGGTAATTCCTCAAGATTCCTCTAGGAGGCGACAAATGCTGCTATTAAAGGGAGAATAATATGTTGATAGTGAAGAGAGTCTTTTAAAAATAGTTAGAATAAAACTAAAACCTTTGAAGGCAGCTCTTGTCACACATGAAGAGGAAATTAAGGTTGAATAATTCAAGTTAAAAATTAAATAAACTTAAGAAAAAAGAAATCTCAGCTCATGCTGGAAAAATTTAAAAACACTAAATTTCTACCAGTTAGACCACAGGTGTCAAACTGCAGTCCTCCGCTGGCCTCCAGCCTTTAGATGTTTCTCTGCTGCACCACCTGAATCATCAGGTCATCAAGGCTCTGGAGGCCTGATCTGCACCAGGAGGAGGTAATTAAACCGTTTCATTCCAGGGTTTTGTACCTGAGGCTCATCTAAAACCTGCAGGACAGCAGAGGGCTGGAGTTTGACTCCTTTGGGTCACACGGTCCGTTTATTCCTGGACAGCAGATTTATTCAGGTGAGTTAATGAAACGAAAGAAAGTCCAGGTTCAGTTGAGCTTTACTTGACTTTAATTAGTTGTTGTTGTTCCTGAATGAGTGAGAGGTTTCTATAAAGATAAATATGAATTATAAGTACTCGTCTGTAAATTCTCCTTTCACAGAGAGAACCAAAATTGTTCACATAGGAAATAAAGGTGATTATAGTCTATAACGAAGCTATGGGCTGATTAATACTTATCTACAAAAATGTACATTATTGAAGCACATAAATAATAAGCAAACCTGCTAATAATAGCACAATGATACAACATACAAGAGAAATAAACCATTTCATTTGGAAAATGTGAACTACAAACAACTGCATCATGGAACCGATTCCTCCGTTAACTTTCTTCTAATCCAGTGGTGCCCAAAGTTTGTCCTGGAGGCATCCTGCATGTTTTAGTTCTCTCCCTGGTTTAACGCACCTGGATCAAATGATGGATCATTAGAAGGTCTAAGAAGAACAATTGACAAGCTGAAAAGGTTGTTACTACCACCAGGGAGAGAATAAAACGTGCAGGATGTCGGCCCTCGAGGACCGACTTTGGGGACCACTGTTCTAACATGAAGAAAAACTGAAAGCAACGAACTGGTGGTGCTTAGTCAGGCCCGACTTCATCTCTGATCCTGGATTTCTGACTTTATGAAACAATCCTCTGTTATATTCCACTTTGTTTACTGTTGTCTTCTCTACAGAAAGACAGGAACAGTAATAAGTTTAAGATGGTGATGATGATGATGATGATGATGATTGTGTGTAAAACTGCATTGTGTTTCCTCTGCAGGTTCACTCAGACCAAAGTTCATGTCTGACACAAATACACTCAGCTATATTTATACAGTCATTTGATTTCACTTTTCATATGAAGTCAAACAGATCAGCATTTCAAAACAATATAAAAAGTGAAATTAAAAACTTTACATCTGCTTTGGAAATTTGTCCAATTTATTTAATCCAGAAAACTTCAACATGCATTAACAAAAACTGAGTTACTAGCATTAAAACATCTGCATGTTAGTGGATGAAATAAGTATTTGATCCCCCACTAAATGAAACATCTCAGTTTCATGCCAGCTTTATTTTAACAGAATATCAAAAGAAAAACTGACAAAAATACATGAAATGAGAGACAAAAAATAATTTAAATTTCATTGAAGGAAATAAGACATAATTTAAAACCCTTGTTGACCAGCTCAGCAGCTCAGTCCTGGTCTCCCCTGACCGCAGCTCCTCCTCCCAGCCTCAGTCATCACTAACGTAAGGCTTCACTAACGTAAGGCTTCAAAGGTTTCACTAACTTAAGGCTTCACTAATGTAAGGCTTCACTAACGTAAGGCTTCAAAGGTTTCACTAATGTAAGGCTTCACAAATGTAAGGCTTCAAAGGTTTCACTAATGTAAGGCTTCACTAACGTAAGGCTTCACTAATGTAAGACTTCACTAACGTAAGGCTTCAAAGGTTTCACTAATGTAAGGCTTCACTAACGTAAGGCTTCACTAAGGTTTCACTAATGTAAGGCTTCACTAACGTAAGGCTTCACTAATGT
>NW_006800259.1:67380-82700 GCF_000485575.1 Poecilia formosa
ACGTCTGAGCCGGCATGTTATGCTTATCAATGTCTCTCATGGTATGAGGTAGGCTATATAGCTCCAAGGGTCTTGCCTAAGGACCCACACTGCACAGCTCAGTTTCACTGTTGTAACTGTTTGCCCCAGCCTGGATTCAAACCCTGGTCTCCCGGGTGGAAGACTGGTGACTTACTGGTGACATATATATATAATTTCTCATATATTATTCATATATTTGTTTGAATAATAAAATATTTTTTATTTGTTAACTAACAAATAAATTATATATATATTTTATATATACATATACTTTATTATTTAATATACTGACATCTGTGTGTGTACATATGTTCATAAATGTTGATTACTGTATATATAAAAACGATTTATCCATATAAATTGTATTATAGGTTCACATTTATTTTCTTTATTCAGAAATTACAATTAAAATATAATGAAAAGTCATAAATGTTGTCTTTGGTGATTGTTTAATTTCCAAATATCTTCACGTTTATATGTGAGTGGGTCGATGACCAACATTAGCTAAAAATACTTTGTGGAATGGCATTTTCTGAAGTTCGGTCCATTCATTTGTATTAGCTTACTGGCAGAGATGTCACATTCAATATGATGGACGCGATTACGTATCGCTGCAACGGGTCGACCCGCTCCATGAGGCGTCTACATATTAATGTCTATGGTTATAACGGCCAGACCTCCTGTTTAAAAAGAAGCCATCTAATAGGTATGTGTCTTATTAAGTTTACATTTTCTTTGAAAAAATAACAATCCAATCCAATCTAACTTTCTTTATATCTTTAAAATGATAGCGGCACAAACGAAAATTTTCGCAGCACAAACCAGCACAAACATAGCACTAATGTTTGACACCGATTTTGTTTGATTTCATAAAAGTGGGGGGGCTGGTTGACCTTTTGACCTTTACACTTTCATTAATATCTTCAAAGCCAAAGCAGCAGAAACGAAAATTTTTGCTGCACAAATCAACACAAACGTAGCCGAGTTGATTGACACCCATTTTGTNAACACAAACGTAGCCGAGTTGATTGACACCCATTTTGTCTGATTTGAAGAAGGTGGGGGGTTGGTTGACCTTGGATGACCTCTGGAAACATTTCTTTATATCTTTAAAATGACAGCGGCACAAACGAAAATTTTTGCTGCACAAACCAGCACAAACGTTTGACACCAATTTTGTCTGATTTGAGGAAGGTGGGGGGGCGACTTCACTCAGGTACTAGATGAAGGTATGCAGCATTTATGTCAGAGGGACACATAAAAAATTGTGACAGTTTCGAAAACAAGGTTTGACAAGAAATATATATTTTGCAGCTGTAGCAACTCTTTGATCATTTACAAGTATTTACAAAGAAACATGAAGATGATCTTTCCTCCACCTGAGCGCTCACGTCTGAATTCATGTGTTTGCTCTTTTAACCAGGGTTGTGCCATTGACTTAGACAACTTCAGCCTAAATGGGGCTACTGAGTCCAAAATCTCTGTGCAAGTTTAAATAAAATTAGAAATTAGTTTACCTGGATTAAGGTTTTGTGAATCAGAATGATGTATTTTGCTAAAAATGCCAGAGAATAAGGTATCTATTTGGGAATTTATTATAGGCTGATCACACGCCGAGACAGCTTACCAGAGAACAGTGAAGCAAAATGGTCAGAAAAATATTTCACAGAACTCAGTCATATTTGCATTGAGGCCAAAAGAAAGTACCAAGTCCAGGATGTGTCCTTTGTCATGTGTTGTGCCAAACACTAAGTCAGGTGAAAAGAGTCAATGAAGTTTAAAAAGTCTTTAGCCAGTGGTCTGGATTTACAGAAGTCATGGATATTGAAGTTCCCAACAATGAGAAAGTGATCATGTCTCATCAAAAGTCCCTAAAATTCTGAATAAAATCTTTATTAAACTTAGTCGGCTGACACACCAGAGCGCACAGCACTAGACTGTCAAAGTTAATTGTTCATGACTTGTGATGCAGCTCTGAACTTCCTGTCAAAGCATAAAACACAAAGCAGAACTTACAATTACTTTCTTTGTCATTGTGTGACAAAGAAAGTCACACAATGACTTGAACTTGGATCTTTTGCAGAAGTAAGTTCCAAGAAACCATATAACGACATAACGGAAAAAAGTAGTTCTGTTCATGTTTGGGGTTGTTACTGGGTTACCACTCAGTTTCTGATGTGTCTCATGAAAGGACACAGTTTGATTTTGGATCTTCAGCATCCAGAAGCTGCTGAATCAGTTCATCTATCTCTCGTTCATGAACTTTCTGAAGCTGTTCAGTCTCCTGTTCATTTTTCCCCTGTTTTATCTGGTCTTCATGTCTTCTCAGCATTTCCTTGATTTTGTTCAGATGTTCTCTCTTTCTGGTGACACATTTCACCAAGTCGATGATCTGCTTGCGGTGCTTTGCTCTGGCTTCCTTCTCATTTAGCTCTTTCAGAGCCTTCAGCATGTCATATTTGCCGTCTTTGTCTATCAGTTGTTTTTCATGCACTTTTTTCAGAGCTGTAAATTCTTGGCTGTATTTCTCTTTGAACTCATTAAACTCCTCGGCTTTCCTTCTGGCTTCTTCCTCGTACGTCTCTCTTAGTCTCTCTATCTCCTTCTGATGCTTCTCAACTTGCTCTTCTCTGAACTTTGCCTCCTTTTCCGTTCTGATGTCATATTCTAGTTTCTGTTTTTCATATTCTTGTTTCAGTCGCTCATACTCCTCTTTCAGTCGTTTCTCCTCCTTCTGCCTCCGTTTATCGTCTTGTTTGTTTTTCTCCTTTAACATTTTCACTTCTTTCTCCCAGGCTTCATGTTTCTTCAGCACAGATTGATGTTTCTGGAGACTTGCTTCTGTTTTAGATTTTTTCAGTTTTTCCTCCCATTTCTGTTTCTCAAGTTTCAGTTTTCTCTTTTCTTCTTTCCTCCTCTCTTTCTCCTTCATGTTTTTATCTTCAGCCTCCTGCAGACTTTGCTGTATTTCCTTGATTTTTATGTCTTTCTGTTTTATTTGTAGCTCAGTTTTTGCTTTTACCTCCATCAGTTCCCTTTCCATGTCGTCTTTTTCTTTCTGATGTTTTTGTAGTAGTCCCTCAATCTTTTGCTGCATCTCTTCTTCCTTCTCCTTCAGGATCTTTTCCATTTGTCTCCGTATCGCTGCTTCGGCCTCCTGCAGCATGTCGTTAGTGAAGCAGCCGCCTCCATTTTCCTCCACCATGGCATCAATCTTACCGATCAGCTCTCTGACTTGAGTTCGGTTCTGCTCATCGTAGTTTTCAAACACATGGTATCTTCCTCCACAGTCCTCAATGAGCTTCTTAAAGGACTCGTCACAATCCTTTTCAATGTATTCCTTAATGGATTTATTATGATGTTCCAGTTTACCTCCATGTGTGAACAGGATGATGGTGAAGTTCTCTGAATTTTTTCCAAAACCTTCCTTTAAAAATGTTAAAGTCTCCTTCTCCTCTGGAGTTAATCGTCCGATCTGTAAGACCAGCAGGAAGACATGAGGCCCTGGAGCCAGGAGACTCATGCATTTCAGCAGCTCTTCATTCACTTCTTCATGAGACAAGCTGCTGTCAAACAGACCAGGAGTGTCGACCACAGCCACAGGTCGGCCATCCACTTTGCTCTGGGCTTTCTGGCAACGCTTTGTGACTGAATACTGGGCTGGTTTGGCTTCAAAGAAGTTTCCTCCCAGGATGGTGTTTCCTGATAGACTTTTTCCGCAGCCAGTCTTTCCGATCAGAACGATCCTGAGACACTCGGGTCCCTCCTTCTCTGAGTCGCCTGCAACAGAAACAGACCACAGGTTAATTTTCTCTACATGCCAACTAAAAAGTTAAAAAGTGAAAATACTCGTTGACCCAGATTGTCTTCCATAAAAACATCAACACAACGTAGAGTCGAATTTAGACTTTCATGGTAGTGAAGTGGAACCCAGAAAATAAGCAAATTAATTAATTTTGACCAATGATCAGGTAACCTAACCCTGATCATTTCGATCTAAAACGTTATTAAGCTGCAGATCTAATATGTAGATCTGCAGCTTAATAATTACAGATCCAGGCTGCCATACAGCCTACTGTGAGGTTTCTCTTAGAGTAAAAAAAACAAATCATAGTTGTACTTTTTATTTTCTACATTTGCTATTAACAAACTAAAAAATAAAATGTTTTTTTGTGTATGTAGCCCAGATCTGTGCATCTGTGGGGGTGGGCACGTGTCAGTCCACCAGAGTTTTATTGGTCAGTTTACTTTGTTCATTTTGCAGCTTGGCGCTCTAATGTCAGCTAAACGTGACTTTGCTGTGAAGCTAAATATGAACAACTGGACTGCAGCTCTGAGACGGGTAGCACTGACCCTGACAGAGCTTTTTATCCTGCATGTGCAAGTTTTTTAAATTTTATTTTGTGGTTTCGGGAACTGAAGCACTGATGGACGCCCCATCGACTCTCCATTGACAGACTGTTTTCCACAGCGTCACACTAGATTGGGAGAGTTGGTATAAATGTTTGTCAGAGACTAGAAATGAAGCAAACGTCGTTCACATCAAACTCTGGAGGTCTGGGATAAACCATCAGTGGAAGGGTTTGCTTTCCTGTCTTTATTATTTAGTATCATTTGTTAATAAAATAAGAAGCCATGGCAATGCAGGTTTGTGTGGATCAGATCCTCGGTTTCTCTGCATCGCGTTCATGTGTCATATCAGTGTTGGGTTTCTGTGGTTTATGCGTGTTGGAGGCTTTTTCTGCAGATCAGGTGGAATGATAGTTTTGTGTGTCGCCTCTGATAATATCCTGCAGGTTCCCCTGTTAATAACTGCCTTTGCCATCCTTAAATAGTTATTCATCAGGAAAGCTGTGGTTATGTAATGTTATGTTTTATGTAGGAAAACCTTTTCTAGAAGTTCTCACCTGTTAAGGCTGTTTTTGGTGCCTGGTTTGAAAGCTGGGCTTCCAGTCTGCTGATGGTTTTCTTCTGTTGTATGACTTTATCCTTGTAGGTTTCTGCCAGGATGCTCGGTGTGAAGCATTTCTGTCTCATCTTTTCCACAAATGTTATTACAGTAGAGAACTGATTCCTGTCGCTGCTGTTGACAACAACATGTCGTCCTCCACAGATCTGGAGGAGATCCTGGATGTCCGTGTCTCGCTCCAGAAATTCAACGACAGCAGGATGTTTAGGATCTGAGTCTGTGGTGAACAGGATCATTGTGTTGTTATTGACTCTGGAGCTGAATGTGTCCTGGGTGGTGTGTAACTCTCCCTTGTCTTCATCAGTGAGGGGACCCACAGGTAGGACCAGGATGAAGGCGTGGACACCCTCAGGGTCACAGAGGGAGACACACCTGAAGGATTCCTCCATCACTTCCCGCTCAGATCTTCCATGCAGTGCCGGCAGCTCCACCACAGAAAGCCAGCGTCCAAACGCCTCTCCCTGGTTTCTGACACACTCTGATATCTTGGAGACGGACTGAAGCTCTCTCTGACCCAGAATGGCTCTGGCTGCTGACGTCTTCCCGGCTCCTCTCCTCCCACACAGAACCAGGTTTAAAGGTGGCAAAGGCTCGTCATGTTTTGATGCTGCTTTTTCCTCTTTGATGGTCAGGAAGGAGCCTCTGTTTTTGTTAACAATATCTTCAATCATCATCATTAAATTGTGGTGATTATTCTCAGTCATGTTGTACTGTCGACCTTCACATTCTCTGATTAGTGAGTTAAGAAGGAAACTCGTGTCATTTGTTTCTTCAGTTATAACGACCATTGAGTGTTTAAATGCATCTTCTCCAAACAAACTCAGGCTGGTTTTCAGAGTCTGTCTGTCTTTCTCTGTGAAGTCTGAAGGTTTCACTAAGAGCAGCAGAACATTTGGTCCAGGAAGACAAAGATTCACGCAGCTTCTCATCTCCTTCAGGACTTTTTGAGACTGAAGTTCAGGAGTTTTCACGACAGTCAGTAACTTTCCATTCCACACCCCCTGCTCATCGGGCTTGGCTTGATAAAATGTTGTTAATCGAGACATTTTCTTTTCGATGATAAAGTTACAGAGTTGTGTCTTTGCTGACTGAGTTGCTCCCAAAAGCAAAATCCTTAAACCTCGTCCTGTAAAGCAGCATATGGAAATTATTAAATTAAGTGAAAGCAGCATTCAGCTTCTATGCACCACAAATCTGGAACAAACTTCCAGAAAACTGTAAAACGGCTGAAAGTTGAGATTTAAATCTCAACTTAAAACCCTCCTGTTTAGAGTTTTACTTGAAACATATTCAATTATAAATGTAACAACTTAATTTAATGTTTTGATTGCTGATTCTGTTACATGACTTTGTATTTTTCTGTTTTTATCATGTAAAGCACTTTGAAATGTTTTGTTGCTGAAATGTGCTGAACAAATAAAACTGCAGCACTAAGACCCTCATTTTGGATCCTTTTGACCGGGAGCCGTGCATTTCTTCAGACTGCAGGGACGAGGAGGAGCTTGATCTTTCATAGATCATCTGTCTGATATTGTTTTCACAGGAAATGCTGATAGTTTTTACAAATACGTAAAAAAACATGTTTTTATAAAAGTTACATACTGCAGTTTTAGGTAGAATGGCAATTTAGCCAGAGCAAATGTTCAGTTTATGTTTGAACTTTGAAAAAAACAAGAAAACAACTGGAGTATGATATCTGTAAGTAAAATTACTCTGTGAAATTAAACTGTTTTATTGCGAAGTGATATTTGTAACCATAAACGCTCTGAAGGATGAAACCAAAATCTGTTTTTCTGAAAAAGGACAAAAGTTTAAGAGCTTTAAAGGGAACAAAGATCAGTTATGAAACCAGAAAATATTTCAGATGTAAAAACAATACAGCAATTATACTGTATGTTATCTAGTTTTTATAAATTTTAATAACATTTTCTCCTCAAACTTTTATACAGAAATGCCCTATTGTAACATTGTGGAATAAAATGTAAGCTTTTTGAAAATGTATTAAAAATAGCAAATTGTGAAATCACATGTATGTGAATAATTATAGCCTATAAATCTTAAGACTTTAGCTGATAAAATGCATCTGAATGGCTCATAATAAATAATATTCTGTGGTTTCCTGAGACAAAAACTAAAGTCTTAGTCGTGAAATTCAGACATGATGATTGGAGGAAACTCCACCATCCCTACAGTCCAGAATGATGGTGGCAGCTGCATTTCTGTTCTGAAAATGAATGAAGTCTAAACTTACATAACTATATTTTTGATTGCAAGCAGCAATAAAACAATTAAAATAAATCAACAGGTTTTCTTTGCCAGACTTACCAGCAGCAGAAGAAGCGTCTTTCATTCGTTTGATGCTCGGATGGTCGACGATTAAATGCTTTTCTTTGTTGATGCCTATAAAGTCCCCAAGTAACTTCAGCATCTCAGGAATTTCATTATCTTTAAAAATGAGTGAGTTATATTTGCATCTTCTGATCAGTTCCTGTAAGGGCTCATTTAATGTTTCCTTCTGCTTAGATTTTGATATTAGAACCACTGAATGACCAAATGCCTGATCACTAAACAGTTCTAGGACTTTGCAGAATCTCTTCTCTTGCTCATTTGTGAAGTTTTCAGGCTGAACAACCAGTAAGAACAAGTGAGGTCCAGGATCAGAGAGGCTCACACAAACTTCCACATGTTCTTTAAGTTCGGCTTCAGGAATCCTGGGGTGAAGCAGATCTGGGGTGTTGATGAGAACCAGTTTTTTCTTCTGGATCATTTTGTGGACTCTCATGGAAAAGTTTGGTTGCTCTTCAGTGTTGAAAGCAGGAGCTCCCAGAATTGAGTTTGCAATCCGACTCTTTTCTGACCAGCTGTCCCCCAACAGGATGAGCCTCAATTCTGACACTGTGAAGAAAATATACATGAAAATAACATTAAACATCATACCATCTCTCTATCTCTGGTTTCTATATTATTTTACTGATAGAATCAATGTATGCATTGCCTACATTCAGCTTTATAATTATTTCAGATTAAATAAGCTGTTTTAACATTGAGGACAAAAAGCACATATGACAGGAACAGGTGAATTAACATACATGTTTCTCATTTTAAGGATATAAAGTCATAATGGTTGGTTTAAATAATTTAGACCAATTTGTGATCTGACTTGTGAAATGTATTTTTCATCAGTGTACACATCATGCAGCGCAGCAACCTGGAGTTTTCCCAAACTTACACATGGGTGGAAGGAACTCTTTGCTTCCTCCTCTCCTCATTTTGAGTTTTCTTTCTGAAACAGTTAAAATGATGGAAAAAAACTTAGTACTGTATTTTGTTTTGTAGTTTGCAAGTATTTTATTGTTTAAGAGCTTATAGAATAATGACTGGAAAGTTATGGGAACTGCCCTGTGCTGTGAAAGGGAAGCTTGTCAGTTGTCAGTCCAGTTAATCCAGAGGTCACAGAGAAAATCATCATGATGTGACATCTTATAAAATGATGCAGGCCTGTAAAACAGGACTTGTTCTATCTAAAACAGGAGGACTTTGATTCAGACGAAGAGCAGGAGAAAGTGGTTTAGTCAGGAGAAAATAAAATATTGCTTCTTGCATGAACTCAATCCACTACGTTAAAATAAAGTGGAATAAAGTAACTTTAAGTCCTTCACTGTCACATATGGAGGAGGAAATAAGCTGTGGAGCCGTTTGTCCACCAGGGGACAGAAACCAGCAGAAGACAAGTCAAAATTAGAATCCAGACAGAAATGAATTAACTTATCGCTTTCTAGACAACGATACAGTAAAACAACAGTATCCAGCAGTCATCAAGAAATTAGCAATAAATTCTAGTAGTTACTTTAGACTTACTCTCCAAGTTTACATGGAGAATAATCTGTATTTATCTCCATGTATCCAGATGAATTTCCTTCAAACAGAAAATTGTTAAATGTGATTTTATGTCACACAGAGTCAAGACAAAAATTCATGGAAAATCCATGATACATTTAAAACACTTAACAAAAATATTCTCAGATTTATGGAAGCATGTTGTTGTATTTAGTTTCAGTGGCACTTTAGAAAATAAAATGTTAACTGAAAATTTATACCTTATTTGACCAAAGAAATACTAATAAAACATTCATACTTCCAAAAATTATCAAAATATTCTCAAATATTTTACGTGCGGAAAAAAAAAAAAAAAAAAAAAAAAAAAAAAAAAAAAAAAAAACTGCCTAAATATCTCAATTAACAATCTAAAAACATGTTTCAAAATAAAATAAACTCTGAAATGCCTGGCATATAATTAATTTAACAGACAGAAGGGAATCCTCAGATCTGAATGTTTTATAGACAGGATGGATCTGAAGAGGGACAAATTTCAACATATTGGATCAAACAGTCGACGCTGCTACTGCTGGGATTAGAGACAAACTTCAGGAACAGTAACTGCATGTTTTCATATAGACCGGCTCAGTACTTTAGGAGTCATGACAGAAACATGGCCTGAATGTTTTTCCTTCTAAAATCTGGGAGTTTTTACAAATATTTTCCAAACATTAAAAGTTAGGCCAACAAGCCACGCCCACTTTGAACAATCCAAACTGATAATATTGGTTGTATTCTGAAGAAACCCACAAAATTCATCCAACCGTTTTTGCTTTATACACAGCTCAAAAAAATAAAGGGAGCACTCAAATAACACATCCTAGATCTGAATGAATGAAATATTCTCATTGAATACTTTGTTCTGTACAAAGTTGAATGTGCTGACAACAAAATCACACAAAAATCATCAATGGAAATCAAATTTATTAACCAATGGAGGCCTGGATTTGGAGCCACACACAAAATTAAAGTGAAATGTTCCCTTTATTTTTTTGAGCAGTATACATTTGACCTACTTATAGCGCCCCCTAGAGCTGGACGATGCTGGAAATGGACACAAGCACTTTATTCGCGGTGGCCAAAGTAAATGTGATGCAGAATCATCCAAGGATTAAAACTGTTTAGGGGAAGGGCCTATTGTTAAGGAGTTATTAGCCAAAACACATTGTTCTCCACAATAGCGCCACCTAGGTATTAAAGGGTGAGATTGTTTTAATTCTGATTATCAGCTGGGTTTTTTCTACCAGGTTGTCTCATCAGATTTTTTCCAGCACTTTCTGGTTCTTCCACCAACACATTTTACCAGATAATTACTTTGAAAAATGAGAAATTTGTACAATTACAACATGGTTTCCTGCAGCCAAGCTTTTTATTTACCATCTGTTCACCTCAGCTTGGACTGCCGATAATTCAGGTTAACATTAAAGGGTTAAATCCTGCATCAGCACAGGTACAACAGGTACAACACAATAAAATGTCATAACTTACTATAAATATTTTACGAGTCAGGAGTGGCTGTGGTCAAGGTTTGCTTGGTTCACAGCCAATAAAACACTTGAACATAATTATAATATGATGAAGTTACTTGGTTTGTTTTAATGTCTCTAAGACAGTTTGAGGAAAAAAAGTTTGAACACAAGAGGAAAAATGCAGAAACATTATTCTTATAATACAGGATATGTTTTAATTGTTCCCCAAATAAAGATGAACAGTTTGTAGGAAAGACAACATTTTCATAAAGTTCATTTATTCTGTTAAATGAAGCTAATAATGATTAATAGTGTGATAGTTTAGTTTTGGACTCACCAGATGCTCCTGAGGCCATGATGACACGTCACCAAATCAGGTTTACATTCAGTTCACCTAAAACAGAGAAACTGAGATAAACTAGAGAAAATCCTAAAAACTACAAGATACAAACCAAATAAGTTGGACTAGCAGTGTCCAGAGTTCAGATATTTATATCAGAACATGATATAAATCTGTTCTTCTCCAGGTTCTGTTTCAGTCTAATAAGTTAATCTGTTTCATCTCTAAAGCTCAGGTTTAACACAGCAGGATTCCAGTGTGTGTCAGTTCAACGTCAGGAAAGATCAGCAATGACCCTGGAAAAGTAACTGCTGCTGTTCATTCACTGGGAAAAGACATAAAGTCATTTCCAAACTAACTAAAATCCATCATTAGGCACAGAACAAAAATATTTAAGGAGAGATTATAATCTTGCCAGAAGTCGACGTCCCAGGTGATTCAGTCAGAGTGTAAAACTGTAAAACTGTTGTCAGACTCTACAGTTTGGCCAAGTACACTAAAATATCCACCAATGTTAAAGAGGAAACCATCTTAGTACCATCACAAACGTAAACATCTACAGTCTTCCTTTTCTGCACCAAGAAAAATGAATATTGCTCCTGAACTCACTGCTTTCATCAGCCACATTTAATAATTCAGTTTTCTACACAAAGTGCATTAAACTGATGCGTTTCTGTCCATTTACCTGATAATCATTTCAGGACTGGAAGAGGATGGCCTATCTCTGTTGGTCATTGGGAGAAGATGTTAGTTCTTGTTCTGCAATAACGTCAATAAATATGATTATTTATTGTCAATAAATATGATTATTTATTGTCAATAAATATGATTATTTATTGATGTTGTATCTCAAATGACACTGAAGTAACTTGAAATTCAAGTAACTGCTTGTATCTCAAAAAGTTACTTTTCAGTTAATGAAACAAAACTGCCTTTTTAAATGTTCATTTATATTGTTTAGTCTAAGGTGAATTGTGTTTTTAATACTTTTTAATCCACATTTACCGTGAAACATTAGACAGATGTGAAAATGAGCCATAGAGAACATGGTTCTTGTTTTCCTTTGAAAAAAATGGAGAGAAGTTTTTATTTTAAGTCTGACAATAAAAATCCCTCTAATCCTAATTTGCTACCAGATCAGTTGATCTGACAGTCACATATTTAATCATTACTTAATGTAAACTATCTATACTTACAAACAGTCTAAAGCAGTTTGTAAAGGAAATGTGTTTATAAATCACATCAAAGCTCATTTGCCACAACATCTTATCTGTATCTCTGTTCTGTCTTCACTGCGGCTACAATAAAATCAAAGTTCATATAATTTATGTGAACTTTACACCTCAGACATTTGATTTGTTCCTGGATCCACATCATGTCTGCAATGCATTGAATAAATTCAATAAAGTGACTCAGTGGATCTTTAACTTCAAGAGTTTAAAGTAAAAATAGATCCGAGACATGAGACACAAAGTGTTTGTGAAGAAAACATGAAATAAACCAGTTTATCAAAGACTGTTAGCTTTACATGACCTGCTGAGTTTCATCATATTTTAAAGGTTTTGATTAGTTTTACCAACCTGACATGTCAGATAGTTGCTGCATCGTTGATTCTTCGTGTTTCTTAACGAACGTCTTCATGCTGAAACAAAACCTCTCTGGTCTCCTCTGGTCTCCACCGGCTCAGTGGGAGGAACAGCAGGACGAGGTAATGTTTAACCTGCAGGACTGACTGTAGTAAATTAAGCTGCTCTTGTTTTCCAGCCTCAGTTTGATCCAGTCATTAGCTCTAGAGAGGCTGAAGACATTTAGTGTGAGGCAGCTCTCTCTCTCCTTCCAGCAGCCACATATCCCCTCATCATTTCTACCTTCAGTAATAATCTGGTAAAGTTAAACACTCGTTCCGTTCCTGTGTCTGATATTATGTTCACTGGTGGAGTTTCTAGAATGATTCCCTCCAACTCCACATGTTGGACATCATAATCTGGATTATTGACTTTTCTAGGGAAAGGAGCCACTTCATCATATACATATATATATAGATATATATGCATGTTGTCATGTAAACCATGTTCTGTGTGTAGGAATGTGGCACACAAACCTCTTTCTTTAATCTGAATGTTTTCTACTTACAGCACATCTCACTTCGTCTTGGTTTCACATCCTGAAGATGTGAAGAGTCTAATCAAGCTTATTGTTGAAGTTTTACCATCTAGAAATAGTGAACTGAAACTTTGAAAAGCTCTAATTTTTCCTCTCTGATCACTTTTCAAACAAAAAGACAAACTTCATCAATAACAGAAAATCTCCCAGATGAAATATTTACTGACAAAAAGGGAGAAAAAATGTTAATTTTTATTCATAACCAGTTCAGCAAATTTTGTTCCAAAAAAATAAAAAATAAAAAATAAAAAATCAGAGGATACTATAAAACCAAATATTGAAAGAAATAAAGAATAAATATGAAAATTTTTGTAATAAATAATTTAAGTAATTATTTCTAGATAATCTAATTAGAATCAGGTGGTTCACTAATTGCTTCAAAAATAAGTTGTTAAATTAAATGAACATTTAAAAATATCTCATGTATTACAGCTGTTCTGTCTTGATGGTCATGAATCAGTTTAACTGGAACCATTTTCTGCTCAGGGCCCCAGAAACTCTTTGTTCGCCTCTGGCTGCCGGTGCTCCACTGGTTTGTTGGTTCAATAAAGATTCATGTTTAAGTTAAAATACTCTGATGTTCCCCTCGTGATCCCACTAGGGATAAGTCAGAGGTTCCCAAACTGTGGGGGGCGCCGTGCCATTGCAGGGGGGGCACAGGATGGATGAAATAAAAAAATAAAAAATAAAAATAGAAACAATGATAAACGCTGTGTGTGCTGAGGGGTAGGGGGTGGGGTGGAAGAGTATAACAGGGAGTCTCTAAGAGTCTGTCTATCCTCCCCTCTCCCCCCGGTCAAACATTGTTTCAATCAGAAGACCAAAGTCTAACTCTCCCTATTGTAATCCACTGGGGGGCGCCCAGGAGAAAAAGTTTGGGAACCACTGGGTTAAGTGAAAGAGATTGGATGCATCATGGATGAAATATTCCATTATGGATCAACTGTTACCCCGCATCTAAAGAACAGAAGTGTTTGCATTAATTGCGCAACCTGAGCAACAATCAGCGTCACTTTCCTCAAGTGCGTCAGTCTTCAAACTGTAGAGAAGCTTTACAGTTACCACATAGACAAAATCAAGTTCCTCGTCCGCCTCCTCTCCCCTACTGATGAAGATGTCTTTTTCTTTCCTGGGCTCTTGAGGCCAGAGTCCCTCAGGAACTGGTTTCAACATCAAACGGTGCACTGTCCTGAGCCTCTGAAGGTTATCCAAGGGGGCAACAGTGTACACAGAACCTCCTGAAACAGGAGCTTTTATCACAGCATGGATTATGGGATTCCATGCGTCCTGGATCTTGTTTCTTCCTTTATTACTGTGATCTTGAACATAGACCAGTTGCTTTTCAGACAATTCACTGGTCAGACCTCCAGCATCATGGCACTCCTCCAATGGTCAGCGGTCATTTTCAGGCGATCTTGAGCACCATCAAAGGCGACCTGGAGTCTGTGTCTATGTTCTCGTACCCAGTCCTCCACTCTCCCCTCTCGGATCTCTTCCAAAGAGAAAGCAAACAGGTAACCATGGCTCTTGGCCAAACATCAAAAGGTAAGGAGACTCACCCATGGACTGATGGACTGTGGTGTTGTAGAAATACAGAACTTGGGACAGATAATGGGGCCAGTGTCCCTTCTTCTCAACAGGTAGAGTTCGCAGCAGATCAGGTAATGTTCTATTAAATCTTTCACACTGGTCGTTACCTTCAGGATGGTACTGGGTGGTACGAGTCTTCTGCACTCCATACAGCTCACACAACTGCTGGATCAATGCGCTTTCAAAATTCTGGCCCTGATCGGAGTGTAGTCTTGCTGGAACACCAAACTTATCCTCACCCCCATCAGGACGTTGTGTACGGCGATATAACAGGCCATTCAGCTGGACCACCTTGCTCCACTGTTGAAGCAGATCCAGGACCTTTGGGGAGAGACTGGCCCTTTCTGCTTTATCTGGACGTCTCTGTGTCCTCCACGACTTTAGAAAAGCACTTATAGTAGGATCAGCTTCTTGAAGTTGTCGAGAAAACTGGCATGGACTTGTGAGATCTCTCTAGGTACGCGCAGAAAGCAGGGTAAAAGCCTGGGGAATAACAGTAATCTTGTATTGATTTAAGAATGATTAAAGAAATGAAATACAAAATACATGACTGTGTAATAGTTTAAATGGTTGATGTATTGTAAATGTCCGTAATGTATGACTGAAATATATAATCTGTATTCATGATCTGTGGTAACAGTAATAACTTAGTCGTTATATACGATTTCAGATAATGGTAAAACAAATTGATTGTGTTTTGAGTTAAGTGTGTTACATGGTACATTATAAGAAGACTGTAGAGTTGAATACAGGAAAAGCTGAGCTGGCTGGGCGGGGGCCTCAGAACAAATTGCCAAAAAAGGTAATAACTACCAGATGGCCAACAGAAGAGAGAGACGCAAAAGAGGGAAGTTTGTGTATTACCAATTCAGGGTGGAACAAGGTTTGGGTA
>NW_006800259.1:84222-95152 GCF_000485575.1 Poecilia formosa
GCCGTAACTTCTGGATCTGAAGGTAGTTAGAGCTAGACGAGTTTTCTCCGCCACCAGTTTAAACAGAGAATCTCCTGTACACCTATTTTAGGGTAAGACCCAGGTTTCAGGGATTTTCCGGACCTGTTAGACAGAGAGCTGGTCAGTAGTCAGTCGGTGGTGAGATTAAGGCGCGGCTGGCTATTGCAGAATAACGAACAAAGTGCAATGATGTCATCAGGGGCATGAGCAGGGAACACAGACACTGCAGCTTGGAGCACATGTTGCGTTACATCTAGACAGCTTGGCTGCTTCATCAAGGGAACCAAGGTCCCAGGCAGAGGAATGACAGCCTCTGTTACAGCTGGTGGCTTCCTTGAAAGGGCATCTGCATTCACATTTGACCGGCCTGATCTGTAACTGTAACTTCTATCTGTAGATAGAAAAGTTAAAATCTGCCAACTGTGCTGCCCAACGCTGTTCGGTTGCCCCCAGTTTAGCTGTGGTTGAGGGGATTGTTATCAGTCCATACAATACATTGCTGACCCAACAAATAGTCTTGAAATTTCTCCATCATGGCCCACCTTAATGCTAGGAACTCTAACTTCATTGAACTGTAGTTGGACATGTTCCTTTCAGCAGGTCTGAGCCTCGGCTAGTGAAGGCAACTGGACGGACCTTCCCTGCCTGCTCCTGAGAGAGCACTGCTCCTAGGCCGCTGTAACTGGCATCTATTTCAAGGATAAATGGCAAAGAGAAATTTGCATATGCCAAAACAGGCGCACCAACCAACCTGGTTTTCAACTGGTTGAAGCCTTTTTCACAATCTCGAGACCGGTGGTCACCCAAATGTTGTTGTCGCTGACGACCTTGTGTCTTCTGCATCTCGGCAACCAGTCGATGGAGTGGTGCTGCCAATTTGGCAAATCCTTCAACGAATCCTCTATAATAGCTGGCGAACCCCAGGTTCGCCAGGTTCGCCAGCTATTAACTGTGTCCCACCACAGTTTCTCAGCTGTGAAACTGTGGTGGGACAGGCCAGTCCTTTACAGCAGAGACTTTATCTGGATCTGTGGACACCCCATGGCTGGAAATAACATGGCAAAGGTATTTCACCACCTTTTTGAAGAAAGCACATTTATCGAGCTTCACTTTTAATCCCTCCTGTTTCAAATGGTCCAGCACAGTTTCCAATCGATGCAGATGTTCATCGACTGAAGAAGAGAAAACCACAATTTCATCCAAATATAACAACAGGGACTGACAATGCTGAGATTGAAACATTCGCTCCATTAATCGTTGAAATGTACTAGGAGCATTGCTCAGGCCAAATGGCATTCTGTTAAATTGAAACAAACCAAAGGGTCTACATCAGTTTCAAAATAGCCAACATAAGGTAAGCTAAGCCCATTGGCTGCATAAAGCTCAAGCCAAGAGCAGGCCTGCAAAAGGCCCTGACAATGTTCGTTAAAGAAACTCTCTGTGACTGTTACCATGGAACCAGTATCCAAAAGACACTGAAGTGGAACATCCCCCATTTTCACCAGTACAGTGGGACACTGGCCAACCAATGGTGAGAATTTGTTTTCAAGACCACTTGAGCCATGACCGCTCTCTTCTGAATTGTGGCTCAGCTCAAAAGGAACTAGTTTCCCGCCTGCTGATAAGCAGTTGCAGCCTCTCCTTGTAGTGGAGTTGGATGGGGCAGAGTTCATCCTCGGTTGGTTACAGTTTCTGGCTATATGACCAGGTTTCTGGCAGCGCCTGTAAGTAATAGGGGTGGTTCGGTTCAGATATGGCCAATGTGGGGACCTTGAGGTGGATTGTAATGGTAATACATTTTGAGAGAGCAGGTTAGTCTGTTCCTGTTGCTTTAACAGCATTTCCTTTATTTCTGACAAATCAGAAGCCCTTCAAAGAACCTCTAAATCTGGTCTACTGCTTTGTAAGGCACAATATGATGGTACAGAGTAGCTTCTTTTTCTCACTTCAGCTGGTTGTCCTTCCTGTTCCCACCTAATTGCTTCCTTCTTAATGTTCAAAAATGTAAACTCTGGGTTTTTTCTAATGAGCTTTTTCAGTTCCCTACGTAAGGTAGGATCAAGAACATGTTCAGCAAACTGGTCTCTCAAAAGCACGGCATCATTAGCAACAGCATTTGGTGCATTGGCAGTAATCTTTTCCATTAAACAAAACAGTGCATGAGAAAACTCCTTTAATGATTCACCCTCTTCCTGTCTTCTAGAAAAAAATCTTCCTGCAAAGTTACATAAGACTTAGCACAACCATACAATTCTTGCAAAATGGCAAAAATGCGTTCAGGGTCCTCTCTGTCAGCCCGGGGTCTATATCGTATTTCCTCTTTGGCTTCACCTTCCAGGTGATCAAAAACAAAATAGGCTTGGTCTAGAGGAGATAGATGTCTGGCCCACTGGATCCATAACCTCGATCCCAACATTACCTCTGAAAACAGGACATTTACGTTCCCTTGGGATGTAAAAGAGCCGCTCCATTACAGGCACTTCCACTGCAGAGACAGGTTGGGGACAGTTCCCTCTCACACCACTAGAGGTAGATGGTAAAGAGTCTTGATCAGTCATAACCTTTTCTTTGAGTTCTTGGTTCTTTGCCTGAAGATGGTGCATCATGTCCTTCAGCTCCTGAAGCTGCTCCTCCATGGTTCCACAGCATAGAGTTCCTCTCTCGTTCCACCACGGATCGATCGGACTTGGTGGTCCCCGCCGAACCTGCTACTGTTTCAGTAAAGAAAATAAAAAAAGAAAACTACTCCTACTTAGCCCTATCCTACGCAGTGAAACAAACCCCTGCAAGCATGTGCCACTTCTTACAAAATCCTGCCAGCAACACCAGATTGTGGTACAGCTTTTGTTATGTGTGGAGAATCTTTTCATTCTCTAAAGTGAAACCAGTCAACGGCTCTCTGTACGTCTCTCTAGAAGTATTTTACCTCTCTACAAGAGTCATCAGCCTGGGATCTGATCTCCTCAGCGATCTACCTGCTTTTAAATGTAAATACTGATTTCCTGTCTCCCTAGCAAACCAGCTGCGGTCTGTCACAGCGTCTTCCATGTATGATACATAGATATAAGTTATGCCACATCTCCACCTGCTGGAGAGCAAAAGAAACAACAAGTGTCTCCTGTAAAAAGACGCCAGGGCCTCATGTATGAAGCAGTGAATGCACAAAAAATGTACAGTACCATATTTTACACACAGGTCGGCATGTGATGCAGCCTCGTTGTTTATAGGAATAGTTGTTTGGTTGCAACAAAGACTGTTTAATGCAACATTCACTTCCAGTAGCTGAAGTGAACACAGGATCAGCTGTTCCCCCTTCTGCCTTCAGTGACTCTCATCATTTTACAAATTGATGAGGATCTTTAGTACAGTGACATTTAATACAAGCTTTTTATGTAGCTGTAATTAAACCTTTCCTTATAAAATCTTTCCTCAATAAAGATAATTTAATAAATTAGAGACCTAAAGATAATCTTCCTTTCCCATAAAAACCTTGAGAAAGGTAGTTACTTCTAAATAGTAACATGTTTGAAGAGTTTCTGTCAGGTTTCAGAGATCATCATAGCTCTGAAACAGACCTGCTGAAAGCTGCTAATGATATTTTTCTTGGCCTCAGATGAAGGTCTGGTGTCGGTTCTGGTTTTTCCAGATCTCAGTGCTGCTTCTGGTCCAAAAGGTGGGGCAAATATTAAGACATAGGTACCATTATTTTAGTCCAGGCCTGTTTTATTAGTGTGGTTTTTATGATGATCCTGTTGAAACACAATTCAAAATCAATGTCTGATTTTCATCGGTTCATTTTCAGTAAATTTTGTAGTTATAACTTTTGTCAGTTTTAAGTTATTCCAGAGACCATTGTGGGCTTTTCAACCATAAATGGACTGAAATACCAAACTGTAAGCAATCAGAAGAAGATGTGTTGCTGAAAGGTTTAAGGATATTATGGGGGAAATAACAAATCAGTTAAACTTTAAACAAGTGGATCAGACCTGGTAGGATATTCTTTGGTTCTGTGTCGGCTGGTTGATCTGTTGTGTTTCTCTTGTCGTCTTTAACTGTGGACCATTCACTGACTCAGTAACCACTGCAGTGTGTTGGCCCACTAGGAGGGCCAACATCATGGATGATGGGTTACAAAGAGATTTTCTACCTATTTGGGAAACATTAAACACCAAGCCAATGTTTTATTTCAGTCTGTCCAGTCAGTTTGTCATACAGGGTGTCAGAAGAAGAGAATAAAAAATCCTGTCATGTTTGTGCTTAGAGCAGCTTTTAGCCAAACATCCTGCAGTGACAGACACAGCTTAAAGACTTTAACAGAATACAATGATTAATTAGAGAAATATGGACATATATAAAATGTTTTCATAATGTTTTAAACATTTAATGATAAGAGCTTTATAATGACATACAGTACAAGATGCATGGATGGTCCAAACTGTTTTATCTACAAGAAGTTCAAAGTCAGATTCACAGAATTATTTACATTTTGAACATTTTGAAATCAGTCACATAGTTATGAAACATACACACAGTTATCAGCCATTTATGATTTTAGCAAAGGCTGAGTAGCACAAGATTTTAATGCCTCTGGTTGTATTCACCAGTCAGCAGGATGAAATGCATCAGTGCTGCTGTAAGACCCAGCTCTGCCTCTGAGCCACACAGGACCTAATCTATTTTCTATAAAGACTTGTGTCTGACATGTTTGCTGAAAATAATTAATATTCCTTCAAAATACTGAAAAACAAATATGAAGATAAACTTTGAGTTCTTATAAGACTTTATGTCTCTATTTTTATCATGTAAATGTAACTTGAGTTCTCCTGTGTTTAAATAGGGATGAATTATTACTGGAGTTTGCATGTTTTTTCCAGGTGTTTAAGGACTGGTACATAAGAGTTGTAGATCTTTGCCATTCCTCCCAGCTTTGCTTGCTTTCTAACTTCTTCCATGAATATTTTTCTCATGTTTTCCATTTCTCTCTGGTGTTTCTCCTCCAGTTGTCTGATCTGCTTTTCATACAGTTCTCTTTGAATGTTTTCTTCAGTTCTTTTAGAGTTTTCATATTGTTCCCTTTTCTTTTCATATTCTTCTTTGAGGTTATTAATTCTCATCTCCTCTCTCAGCTGTCTCTGTTTTTCTTCCTCATGTCTTTTCTCCCACCACTCTTGTCTTTCTTTCTCCATCAGCCTTTGCTTCCCTTTCAGATCTCGTCTCTTTATCTCCAGGGATTGGTCAGTACCTCTACTATATAATCCTGATTGAATTCTTTTCTCCAAAGCTACCAGCTCATTCATCAACTTCATCTGTTCCATTTCTTCTGTTATTTCCCTCTTCCTCTCTTCTTCCTCTCTATATTCCTGCTCTTTCTTTCGCTGCTCATTTTCTCTCCTGATATTTTCCTTCAGTTCTTTGAGTGATTTTCGTTGCAGTTCATTTTCTGCTTTCTGTGTTTCAAGTATTCTGTTCATGATCTCTTTTTCTGCTGCATGTTTTCTTTCAAGTTCTTCCATCTTTCTCTTCATTTCTTCTTCTCTGTCTAGAATTTCCTGCATTTTCTTCTGTATAGCAGCTTCAGCCGCCTGCAGCATCTCGTTGGTGAAGCATTGTCCTCCATTTTCCTTCACCATGTCATCGATCTTTCTGATCAGCTCTCTGACCTGAGCACGGTTTTCTTCAGCATGATTATTAAACACATGGTATCTTCCTCCACAGTCAGCGATCAGCTTCTTGAAAGAATCGTCACTTTCCTTCTGAATATAATCTTCAACAGTGATGCCATCTCTTTCTAACAAATCTCCTCCGGTTAAAAGAACGATGGTGAACTTCTCTGAATCCTTCCCAAAGGTTTTCCTGATCATTTCTATCGTTTCCTTCTCCTCTGGTGTGAATCTGCCGATCTGAACAACCAGCAGGAAGACATGCGGACCTGGAGCCACCAGAGTGACACAACCCACCAGCTCATCCTGAATCTGTTTGAGACTCAAACTGTTGTCAAACAGTCCAGGTGTGTCGACCACAGAAACTGACCGTCCATCTATTTCAGTCTTTTCCTTTATGCATTGCTTTGTGACGGATCTTTGACTTGATTTTGATTCAAACTCTTTTCTTCCCAGGATGGTGTTTCCTGCTGAACTCTTTCCACTGCCGGTCTTCCCAATCAGAACTATTCTGATGTTGTTTGGATCCTCTTCGTCAACTGTGGGATGAAATACATGAAATTAGAAAATGTCAGAAACACACAAAGGCAACAATAAACTGACACCTGACTGATCTGAAACAAGGACAGAAGTGTAGTCTCAAAATCCAGTTAAAGTGTCCTGTAACTTTGAGATGTCTCTCTGTTTCAGCACATCTGGCTATTGATGTACCTCATCAATAGCCAGATATCAATTAGTGAGGGGTGAGCTGCAACCTTTTCCAAAATAGAAAAGACCATCTGATCAAGAAAAGATGAAAGACCTGTATGACAAGAACGCTGAACACCATGTCTTTCTTTCAGGTGACCAAGTACTGTTCTTAGTTCAGCATTTGAAATAGATGTATGTCGCAAAACTGCAATGGAAACACTTTTTTGAGATCACACGAGTTACATGGTCAATAAGCAGATGTTGGCACTGGTTAGTAAATAAGACAACAGGAAGTAATAGGAGCTCAGGGTCTTGCTGCTCTAACACCTTAATAAGACACAAATGTCTCCTCTGATTGGCTGACAGAGGATAAGCGCTGGCTCCACAGCTGAATTATGCAAATATCTCATGTAACTGTTTACATCCATCACTGCCATGATTATTAATGACTTATCACAGCTTATTCAGGTGTGATTTTAATTTCATTTCTTATTTAATGGAAGCACCACAATTGCAAAATTGTGGGGGAGGAGGGTTTACATTAGCAGAACAGCGACAAAAATGTTGGCACATACACTGAAAAAAAGAAATTAGTTGAACCAACTTAATTGAATTGCTTGAAACAAGTAACAATAAACCTGCATTAAGACTGCACTCTAAATAGTGTATTGAGTGTTTATTTAACAAACTCAAGTTAGGTTCATCCAACTCATTTTATTATTATTTTTAAATTGAATTCATTAAGTATAAGAATAAGACAGATTTAAGTCAGTCTTATTCAAAAAATTTACTTTACTTCAAATAAAGATAAACTTAATAAATTGAGTTGGGTAAACTTAATTTAATTACTTATTACCAATTGAAGCAAATCAATTAAATTGGTTCAACTACCATATTTTCCAGTCCATAGAGCGCATCTCACTATAAGTTGCAGTGTTTTTACTGGAAACATACATAAGCTGCACTGGGCTATAAGCCGCTGGGTCCATGTATTTTCAGGCAGTTATTTTTTTCGTTTGAAGTGAAAAATAAAAAGACAAAAATAGACTCGTTTTTTTGTTTATTAAACCAACATAACCAGACCCTGCTGGTTATTTATGAAAAACCGCTCTTGGTTTTTCATAAATAATTAAGGTCGTAGCCCTCCGTCTCCAACGCCGAATCATGGATTCCTTCACGCCAATCTTACGTGCAGCGGCTCTATTTCCCTCCTGTACTGGTAGATCGATAACCTTCAACTTAAAAGCTGCATCATATTAACTTCTTCGTGTTGTTTCCATGATGAGGGTGTATGAATTTAAAAACATTTCTCCATCGTGCCTGCTGCTAGCATCTGCTTGTTCTAAATGAAAACAGCACGTTCTTCTTTGATTTCCAATTTTGACTTGAAATGAGCCCTGTGACAGACTGGCGACCTGTCCAGGGTGACCCTGCCTCCCGCCTGGAACGTTAGCTGGAGAGGCAGCAGCAACCCTCCTGACCCCACTAAGGGACAAGGGTGTAAAGAAAATGGATGGATGGATGGATGGATGGATGGATGGATGGATGGATGGATGGATGGATGGATGGATGGATGGATGGATGGATGGATGGATGGATGGACTTCCAATGATTCACTTTCTGCTAAAGAGCCCCCTGGTGGTTGAAGAAAAATCCACAGAAAAGCTTCACCGGGTTATAAGCCGCATGGTTCAAAGCTTAGGAAAAAAGTAGCGCCTTATAATCCAAAAAATACGGTAGTTTCTTTTTTAAGTGTATGTGTGAAACTGTTTTCAGGGATAAGAGACTAACATTAGTCAGGTAAAGAGTTTACATGTTTACACCATTCTTTAATTACTTAGGTACTCAGGTAATTTTGATCAATGTGAAAATTTGATTAGAAAAACATCGCAGCAAACCAAAAAGAGAAAGTTATAGTTCTTTGTTTCTGTTCATCTTCATACTAAGAACTAAGAGATCAGTCAGAAGTCAGATTTACAGTATATAGTTTATAATATGCTTCATCAGCATATTCATAGATGTAGGAATCTTACCTCTCCACGTTGACAGGATGTCCTGGCCAGTACTGAGTCCTCTCTCTTCAGGCTCCCTGACAGATTCCTGGCCTGGTGGCAGCTGGGAGACTGAGAAACAGAAGAGCTGTTTTATTTTAACATTGTGCTTTTGTATTTCCCTAAATGGTGATAAATTGTGCAGATGCTCATAGAAATGTTCAAACATGGCACATTTTATAACTGAATTATATATTTTTTATCAATAAATGCTGCTCCCTTTCATTTTGGTTCTGGCCCTGTTGGGTCCAGCTGAGTTTATAAAATCAAACAAAAGAAATCTCACCAATTTCCTGCAGGTGCATAGATATTATTTTAGTCATAAAAACACTCATCAAATGTCCAAGATGACAAAAATCTAAAACAATGTATTTAAATGATCAACTAGCAAAGTAAGTACTATAAAATACACACTAAATTTTTTTTAATCTAATTCCAGAATCATTCAGGAATTAGATAAGTGATTCTGATTTAAAATGATGTGATGCTTTCACTGTTGAAAGCCTGAAGTAGGTTTTGATTTCTGGTTAAAGGAGTTCTGTACCGTCCACAGATGG
The DNA here is from genome assembly GCF_000485575.1 of Poecilia formosa. Lineage (NCBI taxonomy): Eukaryota > Metazoa > Chordata > Actinopteri > Cyprinodontiformes > Poeciliidae > Poecilia > Poecilia formosa. The sequence continues at coordinate 93,202 of NW_006800259.1, forward strand.
GACAGAAGAGACTGGATTTAGCCAAAAACAAGCTGATTTTTATCAATGATTTGGTTTTAATTCATCAATTTACTTAAGCACAATGTTTTTTTCTATAGAGTTTTCCAATCCTTTCAGGCCTTCAGCCTGAGAGAAAAAGAGTTTTTTAAATTAATTACCAATGCTTACACCCTGCATTTTGAGAATATTGAGCATAATATGGATGAACTTAAGATAAGCAAAAATATACAATATTCAACTCACAGTCCGGCGGAATAAATTCCAGGCTGTTCCTGCGATTCTCAGTTCTGACATCATCTTCTACAAAAAAATAAAAATAAAAAATACAGCAATGTTTTGTAAGTCTTAACCACTGCGGGCCGCGAGAATGAGACCTCTGGTTTAGAGCTTTAAACCAAACACCTCAGAAAGGAGAGTCATGGCTCTACACTCTGGACATGCCTCTGGGATCTCCTGTATATTCTATTAATACTTTAGAAGGTTCAGCTCTTGCTTTTATAGATATATTAAACATAAGAAGCAAAGTCCCAGCCACCAAATCTGTTCTTTATGACATTTTTTCCAATCAGCTGATTTTTTTCCAGTTCTTTATGCAACTAAATAACCAATAAGAGTAAAACTACAAGCAAAAACAATCAATTGCAGTAATAGGCAGAAAATCCTTCTGCATAAAAGTCAGAAATTGTTGTAAATGCATGGTCTGTCATTGGTATTAAATTATTTTTAGCGTTTTTGCCAATACATACCAAGGCTTAGAGAAAATTTCAAAGGTGAAGGAACTTCTGTGAGGCCACAGCTAACATGGTTTCCATGGTTGTTTGTCAAAATTAGACTCAGGTTGTTCATCAGTCCTTTGGGGTCTTGTTGCAGTTTGATCCACCTGTTTCCATTCTTTCTGATCAGATCCTCCATAGGCCTCAGGCGAAACACATGACTTGAATCTGGTATTTTCTCTTCCCATCCAGGTGTTGAGATCAGAACCAGTGAATGTTTCAAAGAGTCTTCACTGAAGAGATCCAGAATCCTACAAAGCCTCTGGTTCTGTTGGTCATTGATGTTCCACTGGACAACCAGCAGAAACACATGAGGTCCAGGAGCAGAGAGACTCACACAATGCTCTACAAATTCTTGAAGTTTGGATTCAGAGATGCTCGGGTGTAGCAGGTCCGGTGTGTTTATCAGAACTGTTCTTGTTGTTTGAATCCATCCATGGACTTTGATGGATCTGTTTGGTTCCTCCTGTGTGTTGAACACATTCTGACCCAGCAGGAGGTTGGCCACTGAACTCTTATCATACCAGCTGTTACCGAGCAGAACAAGCCGCATCTCATGCACTGAAATAATAAAGGAAAATGTTTTACTCAGAGAATACACAACCTTTTAGTTTATACTCAGTCATGATTAATATGGAAATAAATTGTTTATGATTGAAAATACTTATGTTAATGACTTTTTCAGTATTTAGTAATAAAATTATTATATTTTCATAACATTTAATCTTTATTCTTTGTGTAATCAGCATTATTTTTATTTACTTGATTTAAATCTTCACCATTCTTCATGATTTCTAAATTTGTATGTAGCTTATTCTGAGGTTTTTCTATTTCAAAATAAAACAAAACAAAAAAACAACAAATAATCTGGTGTTAATTTAAATTAGAAAAATGACAATTTGATCATTTTTGTCCCATTTTAATGGTTAAAGCAAAAACAAGTTTCTGCACAGTGGCGCGGATGGTAGACCTGTTGCCTTGCAGCACCTGCCCTTTTTGCTCCTTGCCCCCAAGTGCCCTTTTGGTCAGTTTTTTTTTCTATTATTATTTCCTAAGCCCTCTTCTGACACATAAAAACATAGTTTTTTTTTTTTTTTTTGTACAACATAATAAGCCTTCCGGTCACCTTGTTACCTTTGACCTTTTGCCCGTGACGCATGACGCAGTTGCCTCTCGCG
>NW_006800259.1:96477-105884 GCF_000485575.1 Poecilia formosa
GTAATTTATCATTGTTTATTAAACTCTGAAAGCTGAGAGGCTTTGTTCATATTCTGTCCTAGAAGGTTAGATGGGCCCTTTTTTTGTAGTTGAGCACCTGCCCCTTAGTGGTCTCTGCACGGCCCTGGATAATTCCTTCAAAATCCTTTAGACAAAAATAAGATTTCACCTTTGCTAAAAACTGCAAGTGATTTTGTTAAATCACTTGCAGTTTTTGGTTGTTAAATCAAAAACTTGATTTAACAACGAAACAAACTTGTTTGTCTAAATAGCTATCAAAGATAATGCCAAGACTCCTGGCTGAAGTCTGACAAAATGGAGCTAAAGAACCAAGAACTGAGTCTGGAATTTTTAGTGTGAAAGTTTTGACCAAATATTATAGTAATAATTTTGCTACGATTGAGGTGAAGAAAATTTTATTCAATCCATGATTTAACTTCAGCTGAACATCTAGTAGTTTGAGGGGCATGTAAATCTGGACGTCATCCGCAAAGCAATGAAACAAAATGTTGAGAAGAGAGTAGTAGAAGGAGTGAATGCTGCAAATCTATGATTTGATTCAATCTGTTGGGTTTCATTAGTTATAAACTTTAACCAACATTTTTTGAAGTTCCTTGAGAAGACATGTTGTGAATTGGCACTATATTAATGAAATGAACTCAGTTAAAACAGCCAAACTTCAGAATATTGTTACTCAACTTACTCTCAGGTGGGAAACAGATAATGCTGCCTCTTCGCAGCAGTCGAGGTGATGAAGCTGTGAAGATAGAAAATCCAATAATTAACAGGTAAAAGATAAAGAAGGTTAATATGCTGAGGTGGACAGATGAGCAGTAATTTACTGGATTACAGAAAAAATCACAGTTTTATATTTTAAGTGATAACTTCAGACAAAGTCTTACTGAACTGTTGAACATTTCGTCTGTCCTTTCATGACTAACCCAGACTCACTTTAAAAACGAATTATTTCAAAACAATATGGTTACTTTCATAAAGCTTTCTCAGCTGCATCAGTAAAGAAACATTAACCTCATTTTATTGTCTTACTGTCAGCAATAGAGAAATATTGGTTTTATATCAAGCCCGGAGGCCAAAGTTTGGCTTCAACAAAGGTCCTAAAATAATAAAACTCTTTTGTTACCATCCAACTTCACAGTGAAAATCTCTATTCAGTTGAAATGGTGCTATATACTCTAGTTATAGTTACAGTCAGAGCTGAGAACAAAAATTAAATATTAACACGTCTGGCGATCAAAACTCCTTACTGTGTGAAGAATGTGCATTTAAATAGAAGCTAAACAAATGGTTCTGAAATACCATATTAAAATGATCCAGAAAAGTAAAATTTAATTAATTTAAATCACAAGTTGTTTGTTAAATAATTGTTTAAAGTTGTTAGTTGTAGATAAAAGGTACATAATAATGATAAAAATCCTTTTCTGATCCTGACCCCTTTCTATTATAACTGTTATATAATAGAAAGGATGTGTGTTTAGTAAAGAACAATAAAAAAGACGGATCTATTTCTTTCACAGCAGAGATAACTCACTCCAGCCATTTCTTTAGCTCAAACATCCACCAGAAACAGTCTTTATGAAAATGGAGATGGTTTCACGTCTCTACCATCAACATCCATCCTCCACCATGTAACCTGAAAATGACGTTTTCAGGTTACATGAGTTAAAAATTTTATATTTAATCCATTCCATAAATCCACTCCACACATTATAAACACATAATTTTTCTTATGAACTCTGTTTCATAAATATTGTCTTTTCTTCATTTCTAACCCTTCATCCTGTCACAGAACATAACTGGAAGATTCCCTGGAAACTCTTTGTGACTTTCTTTAAAGATAAATGGTGTAGTTTCAAATGTATCATAATTATTTATATTACTATCATTATTCCATCATCACAGAGTTTATTCATTATAAACTTTAAGAGGACTCACAAGATGATGAAGAGGCCATGGTGACACAGAGTTGGAAACGTCGAGCTGAAAAAGAAAAACACAAACAGCTGAAGGATTTTTGGAAATTATTAGAAATCTACAGACTGAAAGATTGTTTCATGTAACAGCATTGATTGTGCTCATTTACAGCACAATCCATGAAACAATTTGATATATACTATATATATACAATGAATGTTCGGTTATTATTATTATTATTATTATTATTATTATTATTATTATTGTTCCAGAGTCAGAAACCACTGAACTGAAGCACAGAGACTCCTGGCTGTGACAACACAACCTTTTTCATAAAAAGCAGAATAAACAAAATAAACAATAATCAAATGTGGGAAACCTGAATCTCCACTTATTTCTCTTCAGTCTAAAGGAACTGAAATCTTTTTTTAAAATAATTTTAGATAAAATATGTTCAGAGTTCAGCAGCAGCTAAAGGTTCAGCACAATCTTGTTTCTGTTTTTACAACATTTTATTGTTCTGATTTTTCCTGCAATCAAAAGTTTATCTGAACTTTGAGCCTCAGAGAACTGAGATCTTCATCCTTTCATGTCTTCAAAACAGGTAAGTTATGAAAAAGTAAATTAATATAAAATACCCTAAATTCAAACTCACAGACTGTTTGAAAATGAAGCAAACTGGTCATAAATTCAGATAATATTTTAACAGAGAAATGTTGATAAACCTAGATAATATGATAGATTATTGTATTTTTATTAATTTCCTAAAGCTACATTTATGTTTACGTACCTTAAATGTGAGTTGCTGTGGTATCTTTAGGCCAAAGCAGCGAAAACGCTGCGAAGGCCTTTTGTTTTTTTCTTCTCTCTGTTCAGGAACGGATCTCTGCTCTGAAATGAAATCCTTCCTCGTCTGTCAGTAGGGCGGGAAGAACGCTGATCTGAGTTAATGTGAAACTTACAGTTACACATTAACTCCCCAAGATGAAATCAAAACACGCTTAATACTTAAATGAAGTTAACATAAAAACTATTCATTCCTGTTTTGCCTCCAAAAGAAGAGAAAATCTTCACAAAGTTTGATCAGTTTATTTTACTGAGGAGCTGAACTGACAAGAAAACTGAAAAGTACAAACTAATAGAATTTTAACTATAAAGCACTTTAAAACATCAGAAGATAAAGAGCTGTACACAAAAAACAAATAAAACAGACACAAAAATAAAACAAAACTTTAAAGCCAACAATTCAAGGTGAGTCAAAAGCTAAAGAGAAAAAAAAAGATTTAAGAAAAGATTTAAAGAGAAAGTGAATCTGTTTAATTTTCAAATGAAACTCGTTCCTAAAATGACCAACATGATCAGACCTCCTCTGATTTCTTTACTTCCAGCTCAGATCTGAACATTCACTAACTTTCACTTCAGTCCCAGACCTCAGACAGAGGATGACAGAGGCTCATTGAGAAGGTGAAGGCTGCACTGCCTTTCCCAAACATTTTATGGAATCTTGGCTGGCTGACTAGTGGATCATTACAAAGTGTCAGAGACAGTAGAGGTCATAGGTCAGATGCACTGCAGTGAGGTTCAGACAGAGGGAAAGGGACGAAGCAAATAGAAATTGATTAAGATTTGTTTGTTTTTTGTTTTTTTGTTTAATATATCAATCAATCAATCAATTTTATTAATAAAGCACCCTTCATAATAAAAGCAGCTCAAAGTGTTGTACAGACCAATAAAAAGAAACAAAAACATAAAATAGCCTATGTGCCACAGACTCCCATTTTAGCACTTCAGCATTTTTTGCCACATAGACTGGTTTCAGTGCAAAGGCAACAGTAAGTTAACAGTGTCTGCTCGTCATTATTAACTGTATATGTAATTATTCAGACGTCCTGAAACGCTCCAACAACAACAAAGGATTGAAGCTTAATGTGTCAAACTTCACAATAACTTAGAAGGTAAGTTAATAAATCGTTTATATTCACCATAATGCCCCATATGGTGAATATGAGGCATTATGTAAGCTAACAGGGACAAGCTTACAGAGATGCTATGTAAACGTTAAGTGTTTTGATTATAGATAGATAGATGGATAGATAGATGGATGATAGGAGCTAATAGACAAATGGCCTCAAACAAAACGTTTCCATTCCCTTTGTCTCTCTGAGCTACGCCCCAAGGAGGGTGTTACCTAGTGTGTCATCCAATACCTCAGCTCTCATTTGTATTTCCTAACACATGATTTCCTTTAGGTTTAGCTTAGCTTTCCTCCACACCTCCAGTAAGACCCCCAGGATCTTGGTGTTGCCACAAGTCATGTATGCTGCGATGCTTCACTGCAGCAGCTTGAAGTGAGCCGGGATAACCGGAGACTGCAGCATGATCAGCAGAAAACACAGGATCTCCAGGCTGGTGCAGCTGATGGAGATGTTAGCCTGGGCGGCTGCTCCTCGGTCATCAGCTTGTTGAACCGCTGCAGCTTGAGCTCAACATGGAGCCACATGTCCAGCCTCAGGGTCATCCTCATCAGCCATCTTCAGCAGGTCACATCGAGAGTCGGCCATGTTGGTGGAATTGTTCACCTGGCAGGTGATCCTGATGAGGGAGGTGATCACAGTGTCAGTGCATTGATCACAGGCTTGCTGAGCATGGTCTCTGTTCCAACACCTCGAATGCACCACCAGCTGCCATTCAGAACCAGTCCCTGCCCAGTCCAGTCCGGTTCCAAAGACAGTCCTCTCGTCACTGTGCCGTCTCTGGTTCCCCCACAGGTCATAGCTTTGGACCCGGACACCGGCTGCTGGTTCTTGATCCTCTGCAGCCTCTGTCAGAGACGTAAGGATAACCTGGATGAAGTTCTTCATCACCTCCATGCTCATCACCAACAGCCAGGTCTTCACCAGATCCAGGCTGATCATCACCAACTTACTGGTCACTGGACTGGCCTTGATGACCCCCGGGGTGGCCTGCTGGAGGCTCAAATGTTCCCAAACCATCTGCTGCAGTGATTGCATGAAGACTGAGATTAGGCAGACATGTAGCTGCAGGGTAAACCATGTTCTATGTGTAGAAATGTGGCACAGACTTCTTTCTTCAATCTGAATCCTTTGACTTACAGCACATCTCACTTCATCTTGGTTTCACATCATGAACATCTATGATAGCATGTCTATGACCTGTCCTAATTTAACCCTTCTAGTCGGCGGTGACACATCTAAATTTGCAGTACCGTAATTCCGCCACACGTAGCGCTATCTGAAAAATTCCAACGGTTTCTGAAAGGGGAGATGTTGCACTTTCCAACAAATATCGGGTTAATACGGCAACTTCACAGCTGCAGCTGCAGAGAGTGTAATTAATCCGGGGGGGCACTTGTTTAATAGACGGTAAATTGCAAAAATAACTTGCTGGATATTGAAAGTTATGGTTGTTATGGATACATGGGTAAGTATATTGGCTCACAGGACATTTAAAGAACTACTTACACTTAAAATAAGGAAGATTTATTTAGGCAGACACTTGAAACTTTGGCGTAAAAGGGTTAAAACTGCAGAGTCTAATGAAGCTTATTGATGATGAAACACTGGACTGAAACTTTGAAAAGCTCTCATTTATCCCCTCTGATCACTTCTCAAACAAAAAGACAACAAACTTCATCAATAACAGAAAATCTCTCACGAAAAAATATTTACTGACACAAAAAGAAAAAAACTGTCTGATCATTTATATTCATAACCAGTTCAGCAAATTGTGTTCCAAGAAATAAAATAGAAAATCAGAGCACACTATAAACCACATATTGAAAAAAATGAAGAATTAATATGAACATTTCTGTAATAAATAAATAAATAATGTAAGTAATTATTGCTAATTTAATAAGAATCAGGTGGTTCACTAATTGTTTCAAAAATAAGTTGTTAAATTAAATGAACATTTAAAAATATCTCATGTATTACAGCTGCTCTGTCTTGATGGTCATGAATCAGTTTAACTGGAACCATTTTCTGCTCAGGGCCCCAGAAACTCTTTGTTCGCCTCTGGCAGCCGGTGCTCCACTGGTTTGTTGGTTCAATAAAGATTCATGTTTAGGTTAAAATAGTCTGATGTTCCCCTCCTGACCCCACTAAGTGAAACATAATGTATGGATCATGGATGAAATATTCTATTATGGATCAACTGTTACTCCGCATCTAAAGAACAGAAGCGTTTGCGTTAATTGCGCAGCTGAACAACAATCAGCGTCACTTTCCTCAGGTGCGTCAGTCTTCAAACTGCAGAGAAGCTTTACAGACTGTTGATCTGAAAACCTGCAGAGTTTCACTGACAGGAACCAGAATCTGAGTTCTGGACCGGATCTACCGAACCTGATGAAGAAAAGGTAAAAACAGAACCAGACCTGAGGCTGCAGCGCAGAGTCACTGCTGATTGTTTGCATGAGCAAAAATAACTGATAAATTTAACAAGTTAAATTCAGCGGTGAGCTGATGGGGCCACAGATTATTTTACATTAAAATCTCCCCAAATATAGAAAGAAAAGCTGCTTCATTCATCCGTTTATGAACCTTTTTGTCTTGAGTTTTCTCCATATTTACTCGGTAAACTGGTTAGAAGTGTGAAGCATCAATAATTATAAAACAGAAGAAATATTTCAGAGATGAAATCGGATCAGATTCACCTGGACCTTCAGCAGCTTTCAGGAAATCAGGCCTCAGTGAAGAGAATCTGGAGCTTCTAGAGGATTTTATTCTTTGTTGTCTTTCCATTAATCTGCTGGCAGGGCAGCACATGTTCAGTTCACATAAATTAACAGTTTTTCTTTATCTGTTAAAATAATCTCTAAAGTTTTCACCTGTCTGAAGTTTTAGGATTTTATTTGCTTATTTTGTTAGTTTTGATCTTAAACTTCTGAGAAAAGACAGTAAAAATACAAAAATGCATCAAAATGGAATCAGATATTTTAAAATTGGTAAAATAATTTTATATTGTTTTAAATTTAGTCATATTTAACAAGCTGAATTGATCATAAAGTTTTGTTTAGATGTTTTTAGAGGAAACAGCCAATAGGCAAAATATCCAACTGTCCTTTAAATCAAGAAGCATTTTCAGTTTAATAAACTTAAATCCTTAATTTTACTTCCAGTTCATCATGAAGTCAGATCCATGTTGTTGTGTTTTCCAGCTTTATTGAATCTCCCAGCAGCTGTTGGTTGTTTTTTTTGGATCAGTCCAGGTGATTCCTGCTCAGCGTTTCCACCAACAGGTCGAGTCTTTTGCATCTTATTTCCCTTTGTAAATAATTTGGACGATGCAAATTTCATCTCCCGCTACATCAGAACGAGTTCAGTTGGTTCTGTGGGTCTCAGAACAGAATCCAGTTTTAGGGAAGCGTATGCAAACCAATGGAAATGTTGAGCAGGTCTACAGAGAGCCGCTGTGTCAGAGAGGAGCCGTCAGGCTGCAGGTAGGAACGTAGGAACACTGACTGCACAGGAGACGACCTGGAGTTTAATTTAACATCTGATTTATGTTTTTAAAGGAACTTCTGACCAACTTCATTAAGGGTTGAGTTTGTTTCAGAGCTTTTCTAAAACTGATATTCTGACTTTCATTACAGGAAGAGCAGAGCTCAGTGATCAACATTCATGTTTTACATTCTAACCATCAGGTTCCTGTTAAAGGACATTTCAGTCAAATGTGTTTTATGCAGATGAAATAGTTTCAGTATTTTTCTAAATGTTTTACATTTTAAAAAATCTCCTTACAGAATCAGATTCCAGCAGGTTCAGGTCGACTGTTAGTGGTTTTATTTTTCCAAATGTTTATGATCCGATGTGACTCACTAGATTAAAATATTTGGTTTGTTTGTTTCCTCTCAGTCTGAGTCCATCAGCTGATCTTTTACATCATTTTATCCATTTTTAGATGTTCAGGGTGAAATGTTTGCTAGTTTGGTGTTTATTGGTTTTAGGCTGAGAAAACTTGCCTGTTTCCATGACGACCAGCATGAAGGGTTAGTTTGGGTTCTGAGTTCTGCTCAGGAGGAATCTGGGTCGTGTTCAGATCCGTCTCATAGTCACAGTCAGACTGTATCAGTAAAGTTACTGAAACATATTCAGAGATGCAGAATATCAGCCTGTTACTAATGCAGAGGCTGATTGGTTGGTAGAGGGATGTTGGTTTGATCCTGGTGTCATCAGGCAGCAACTGGATCATCTGACGGTCTGAGCAGAACCAGACAGGTTGGTTCCGGTGTCATAAAGCGGCTCTGCAGGTTTTCAGGTGGTTTTATTGTTGGGTCCACAGCTGTTTGTGACCTGATGTTGAAACTATGAGTTCATAGTTTTGTCGCCCCAAAGGGAGAAAATGCAGAAAAACCCAGACTGGGATTCAAACCCACAACCTTCATCCTGCAGAGCTTCAGTTCTGCCATCTGCTCCACTGAGCTGCACAGGAACCTTCAGCAGCTGATTAAACCCAAAAGTTTCAGTTTGTTTTGGGGCCAAAATGTGTTTCTGTTGTCACGGTGATTTAAGACGACAAACCTGAACATCTTAAGATAAACGTCAGTCTGGTCAGTGAGCTGCAGGTCAAACGTTGACTGTTCCACTGATGATCTTTGATTTGGAGTAAAAACTGACTTTAAAGGATCGATTAAACGTAAAGGTAACTTTATTTATACAGCACATTTTCAGCAACAAGGCAATACAAAGGCCAGGAAATGAGCTGCTTAATGATGTTGCTTCTGAAATTATTTATAACGGCTCAGATTTTATCCTGAAGGTGGAAGATAAAACAGAACAGATGGAGAAATGAACTGTTTAGAGTTTCAACAGCCGGAGGAATCCAGGAAACTGTTTACTGAAAAACTGAAGCTTTCTGTCTGACCAGGAGTTGTGTGTTTTTATCATGTCAGTCACTGTAATTTTTTGATTACAGTGAGAAATATTTAGTGTGTCTGTTTTTCTCCCTCCCAGATGTGAGGAAGTCATGATGGAGTGAAGACTGAAGCTGCAACCAAACACTGCAGCTCCCCGTTCTCCGGCCGCTCCCCGTTCTCCGGCCGCTCCCCGTTCTCCAGCCGCTCCCCGTTCTCCGGCCGCTCCTTGTTCTCCTGCAGCTCCCCGTTCTCCAGCCGCTCCTTGTTCTCCTGAAGCTCCCCGTTCTCCAGCCGCTCCTTGTTCCCCAGCAGCTCCCCGTTCTCCAGCCGCTCCTTGTTCTCCTGAAGCTCCCCGTTCTCCGGCCGCTCCTTGTTCTCCTGAAGCTCCGCCTCCATCCAGCGGTTCGGCTTCCTCTCTCCTCGGTCATGAATCCATATGGAGACGATGTGTCTGGGTTTTCTGGCGGTCCGGTTCCGTACTCGGCCTCTAACCCCAGTTACTCCGTGGATCCGTCGGTTCCTCCATTCATCCAGACGGGTCGCAGCCCTCTGCCCCCCCCAGCTGCTCATTTCCCCCCCGCTGCTCCAGGCCCCGCCCCCC
>NW_006800259.1:105950-120205 GCF_000485575.1 Poecilia formosa
CCCCCAGCTCCATGCTGCCACTGCCGGCCTTCAGCCCCACCGATAACCCCTACGCCCCCGCCGGCCTCCAGCCGCCCCAGCTGTCCGTCCCAGACCTCCAGCCGTCCCAGCTGTCCGTCCCGGACCTCCAGCCGTCCCAGACCGACTGCTCTGACGAGTCGGGTCCGGACTTGGAGTGCGCCATCTGCTTCAGCCAGTTCAACAACGTCTTCCGCTGCCCCAAGATGCTGAACTGTAAGCACACCTTCTGCCTGGAGTGCCTGGCGCGTATGAACGTCAAGTCTGCGGAGCCCAGCGCCATCCAGTGCCCGCTGTGCCGCGGCCTGACCCCGCTGCCCCCCCTCGGCCTGCCCAAGCTGGCCACCGACTCGGACGTCCTGTCCTACCTGCCGGCCGCCATGCAGAGGGTCTACAGCATCCGCTTCATCCGCAACAAGGGGAAGCTGCAGGTCAAAAGGTCAGCCACACGGTTTTAGGCTTTTCTGTCTAAAACAGAACAGAGGCGACTTCCTGCAGAACTTCAGTTCCTTTAAACTAAAAGGTCAGGGGTCACTGTGTTGCTGTGGCAACGTTCACTCAGCAGGTCTTCATCTGGGTTCAAATTAAACAAAATTGGTGTTAAAAGTTTGTGCAGCAAAAATGTTCATTTGTGCCGCTTTCATTTTAAAGACAAATGTTTCCAAAGGTCATCAAAGGTCAACCAGCCAAAACACATTTACTCAATCAAGCATGTGACGCAACAAATACTTTATCTGCACAAACACAATTTAGATAAACTGTTCATGGTGGGGAGGGGCAGGATGAGAGATGGTCACCTTTTTATTATTATTTAAAAAATTATAACAATTTTTGCTGCATAAATGTAACAGATGATTGACACCATATTTCATTAGATTTTAATACAGGGGTCTTGGTTGACCTTTGACCTCTGGAAACTTAATATCTTTAAATAACAGCAGCACAAACAAAACATTGACACACATTTTGTGTAGAAGGTGGTGAAGAAACTTCACTCAGGTCAGTTTGATCCTTTTGTTCTGTAATGTTTTTCATGCTACTAATAAAATCCAACATGGCTGTTCAGACTGCAGACGCTTTGAAAACTATTAAATATGATTTAGTTCCAGGAAGTGTCAGAAATCAGAGTTGGATCGTTGAGTCTGCTGAAGTTGAGCTGCAGAGTTTTTGCTCCATTAAACTGAAAATCCTGCAGAACTTCAACCTCCTGAATGAGATTGACCTTTGACCTGTCAATCAGACGTTTAATTTGTCCTGGAGAGTTTTTACCTCCTTGTTAACAGAGTTCTGAGATAAATATGAAATATTTAATCTCTAGATAAAATCTAACGTTATTTGAACAAACGCTGCTGGTTCAGCTCTGCAGGAACCAAAAACACCAAAACTGAGCTGCAAACTCAGTGATCTGCTTATCAATGAGGACACTGACTACAGCAGGTCAAAGGTCAGCTTTATTGGAATGTTTTTGTGTTGCTGAATCATTTTATTGGAGCTGGTTGGTTATTAAAACCTGGCTCAGATCCAGTGGTGCAGCTTAGCATACGGCAAAATGCTGTAAACGCTCAGAAATGATCAGAGATGAACAACAAACTGCAGGATTTTTCCAACATGCTGGTTTCAGATCTGATGATCCTCCCTCTGTGTCTTAATGTCAAGGTCATATTAAGGTCAATGACAAACTGATCAATAAGTCTGAGGTCTGGATGGAGTAATAAATCTGAAAACAGCCGTAAATAGATGTTTGTGCAATCAAACACCATTTTAATCATTAATATAAAAGATAAACATCACAATCTGTCTGCTTGGATCTGCTGGAGGAGCAAAGTTTGATCTGAGTGAAGCAATGCAACAAAACCTGGAGGCTTTAAAACCGTAACCAGGTAAAAATAACTTTATTAAAGCAAAATGGCTTTTTTTTTTTTTTTTGATAAAATGATATGCTACATACTTACATTTAACTCAACCAGAGGATATGATTAAATGTGTCTTAAGCTGTTTGGCAGGACTGAGTTGATCAGTTTCCCTCACAGACCAGGCTTCATGGCCTAGTCCAAGTCTTTAACTCCAGCGCTGGGCCCTGGTATGAGGAAACCGGTTCTGGTCCATATGTGGTTTGTTTCTGTTGCTCCAGAAGCTTCATGTTGGAACCAGCCTGGATGTTTCTGTGTGAAGAAATGAACCAAAAACAACCAATCAGAGCCAAGAGGAGGGGCTTAGTGCTGTCTATCACTTCATGTAGTCGCTGCTAAATGTGGTAATGGAGGACAAACGGCTCCCTGTCAGGAACTCTGTTTATCTGTGGCCTTGTCTCCACTTTGGCTCTGACTGATCCGGTTCCGTTTCCTGTCTGCAGGTCGTCTGACGGGCCGGGCCGGTCGGGTCGGCCGGGCCGTCTGTCCATGACGTCTCTCAGGTCGGTGAACCGGACTCTGGACGTGGGGCTTCCCACCCCGTCCTCCAGGGACGGCGGGGGGGCGGGGGGCGGCATGGGTGGCGCCCTGTTCCGCCTGACGGGCCGACCCATCTGCCGGGCCTTCCTCCTCACCGCCGTGGTGATGATGATGGTCCTCCTCACCGGAATCGTCATCTTCCTCCTCACCACCAACAACGGCACCAAATGACATCACTTCCTGTCTGCTGGGAGGAAGAAAACTGAAATGTAATTATTTTATTTTAACTCCTGGAATCTGAGCTGAGCGGGACGCAGCGGACCTTCATCTTCATCTTCATCTTCCTCATCTGGGTCACAGTGAAGATGATGAAGATGAGCAGACGATGCTTCATGTGGAAACGTTTTAAAGGAAGAGCTGCTGCTGTGCAGCTGATCACTTCCTGTTCTTTAAAGGGACCTGGGTCATAATCTGGTTCATCAGAACCGGGTCGAGTCGGTCCAGTTCCCTTCCAGGTGAATCTAAAGGTACCAAACATTAAACTCACTGATCCGTTTCCACTTTATCACTTCAGGATCAGATCAGCTTGGATCACGTTTCACTTTCACCTCACGGCTGTTTCAGGTGGTTCTGGTACCGGTTCTGTCCAGACTCCGGCTCCGGTTCTGTTCTGTCTCTGGGTCTGTCCTGTTACTAGTTCTGGTTCGGTTCTGTCCTCGCTCCAGCTCTGGTTCTGTTCTGGTTCTGGTTCCGGTTCCGGTTCGGCTCTGGTTCTGGTTCTAAATATAACCCGTTTACTTCCTCCTGACCAGCTGCAGATTTTCCCTTTTAATCAAATCTTGTTGACAGAATCATGCAAACGATCCGGCTCCAGTGGTTCTGCTGCTCCGTTCAGACAGAGGGCTACACAGAACCAGCAGCTGGTTCCGGTCCAGTCCGACCCGTTCTGGTGGTTCCTCTCAGTGGCAGAAATTTGCCTGCATGTTGAAGCATCAATGTTTCCCTTCACAGAAAGTTTCCACAGCAGCTCCGAGTTTTATTTCCATCAACATTCAGCAGAGGAAACGGGTCGGTTCTGGGTTCGGTTCTGGGTCCGGTTCTGAGGAAGGGACGGGTCAGGATGGGCTGGATCTTTACATGAACCCAGTGTTTAGACTCTGGGTGGTACTTTGGGTCGTTCGGACCGACCCAGTTTGATCCGAACCTTAAATGGACCCAACAGAACCGGAGCTGGAACCTTTTCATATGAACTGCTTTGAATATGAAATCTGAGCTGAAATCAGAAACGGTTCTGAAAGGCGATCGGTTCTGTCCGGTTTTATGTCCTGTTTTACTGTGCAATGAATTATAATAATAATAATAATGTTTTATGTGTTTATAACCTTTTACAGCTGCACTGTCACACTTTGTTTTACCACATTTAAATAAAGTTTATAATAAATCCAACAGTTTTCTGGTTTTGATTGATGAAACTTTGACTTCTGTGGATTTAAAAACATTTTAAATCCTGGATCAGATTTTTTGTTTTTGAGGAGAATCCAAACATTTTGTTTCTCAACGTTATAAACTTTTTATGACTGAAACATCAGATAAATGACTCCACTCTGTCCACCAATCTTTAGGTTTTACTGGTTTGCTGCTCGGTCCAGTCAAAGCATGACTGGTTTGGTTAACTGGTCTCTAAATGTCCTGAGTTTTCTGTCGTCCTGTTAGCCTGTTGACCCCTGGGTGACCTCTGACCTCTGGTGACCCTGGATGAAGAGAAACGGCTCACCTGTCATTTCACTTTGTTTTTCCAGATGAATCTATTGAAGAGTTTTAAGTTTCATTTCCTTCCTTTGGTCTGTCAGAATGAATTCAGTTCAACAGCTGCAGTGAAAGAAGCTCATAGATTCTGTTCATCCACAGAAACCAGCATTAAAGCTTTTTACTGGGAGATTTTATTTAATTTACTGCTGAATATAAATTATATAAATGTATTTTAATTCATATCCAGACATTTATAAAACTCCATCCTTTTCCAGCCCTCAGTGGTTTTCAGTCTTCAGGACTCTGAGCTTCAGTTTTAGATGTTTCTCTGCACTGAAACACCTGAATGAATGAATGAATGAATGAATTTTATCTCTTCACCATCTCACTAAATCCTGCTGCAGCCTGGAGGTCAATATTTCATTAAACTCAGGAGGAAACATGAAGGACCAGAACCGCTCCAGATGGTTTATCCACTGAAAGTTTTAGTCACATGGTTTGAACTTAAAATTAAGATTAGAAATTAATACATCTAAAGATATTTATTTTATTTTTAGCAACTGGTTACATTCAGTCCAGTTTAATCCCAGATATCAAACATGCATCAGGTTCAGTTTATTGTTGAAAACATGAAGCATGTTTCCTCCTGACTGAGTCTGGAGGAACAGAGAAGTTTAACTTTACAGGAAACCTTCATCCTGAGCTGCAGCTTCTTCTGGTTTACAGACAAACGGCTTCTTTAAGGAAGTGTCTCCCCCTGCTGGTGGAAATGAGCAGAACATTTAGTCTCTGGTTTTTATTCAACTTTGACAGTTTGAGGAGAATAGAAGAAAAGCTCCAGTTGAATCAAAATGAGCTCCTGAGCTGCAGCAGCTTCACCAGATCATCCCATCCACTCATGCAGCGCCGTCTGCCACAGACTCTTCTGGATGGGAGGCAGCTTGACGCTGCAACAGACGGGAAGCGGGTCAGAACCGCCTGACAGAGGAGGTTTACTCTGCTACAACTGAAAATAACCACGTTTTGATCCAGCCTCTGAATGCAACAAACACAGAAACTGATTTCTGCTTCAGCTCCAGTCCTGAGATGTTGAGGCTCATTTCTGATCCCTGCAGACAGACGGACCCAAACGGTTCTGATCATTCTGGGTCTGCAGTTTGAGGCTGGGAGGTTTCTCATCTGCTGATTTTACCAACAATTCAAAACATTTATGCAACAAACTAAAAAAGGAAGAAAAACTTAAAGGACATCCAGGAAATATGAATATTTGACAGATTTTTTATGAGTTTCTGCAGGAAAAAAGCCGAAACTGAAACTAAAGGTCTGAATGAAACCTGATTTATTTGGATCAGAAATGATTTTTGTTGAATTAGGATTAAGATTTTCATCTGCAAATCAGATCAGATCAGCTGTTATTGCTGTAAATATTCTGAAACAGACTGCATTTAAAAAGTCGTGAATTTATATTTATATCACATCTATAGATATTCATAATTAAACGTTTGCTGTTTGAAACTGGATTCACTTTTTAACTCCATAAATTTGTGACTTTCTGTTCTAACAGTTTTTCATCTTAAAATCAATAATCTAAATGTCTTAAACTGAGTTTTTGTTTCCTGGTGGCATCGGTCTGATCTCCATAGCAACCTGTTTCTGGGCGTCAGGCTGCGTTGGGACGAGGCGGTTCTGGGCGTCCATGTTGGTCCAGGAACCAGGTAGAGGTCTCCTGGTCTGAGTTTGGCCATGAGGAAGAGCGCCTCCTCCTCCTCCTCCGCCTCGTCTCTGCTGCAGGACAGACAGGAAGAGGGACGTGATTCTGAGTTCTGATCCGGTTCCCGGTCCAGCTGATTCCATCTGGTTCTGATCCCTGCAGGCGGGTCCAGGTACCTGGCCGGTTCGGGCCCAGAGCCCTCAGCTCTCGGCGGTCCAGCGGTCTGGTCGGAGGACCCGGTGAGGACGGCCGTCTCGGCGTCCTGCAGCTCCCTGGTGACCATCAGCTGCAGCAGGTGCTGCAGCCTCGGCTGAGCGCCGGGGATTTTCTCAGAGTCCTGCAGAGGAACCAGAACCTTCACCTCACCGTTCGGGTCGCACCATGGATCAGACAGCGTTACCATGGCGATGGCTGTGAGGAAGGACACGGCTCTCTTCAGGTCTCCCTCCAGGTCCCTCCGTCTGCTCCGCTCCCTCTGCAGACGCTCCAGCAGCAGAGCAACGGCCATCGCTTTCTGACGGCATTCCTCCGACCCGGAGGCCAGGCAGGACCTGGAGGGAGGGATGGAGGGATGGGGGGAGGGAGGGAGGGAGAGAGGGAGGGAGGGAGAGAGAGGGAGGGAGGGATGGGGGGAGAGATGGAGGGAGGGACAGAGAGAGAGGGAGGGACGGAGAGAGAGGGAGGGAGGGATGGGGGGAGAGATGGAGAGAGAGGGAGGGGGGGATGGAGGGAGGGACAGAGAGAGAGGGAGGGGGGGAGGGGGGGAGAGAGGGAGCCTTTGTAAATGTGTGAAAAAGGTTTATGTAAACCATCACCATGGAACCATGGTGATGGTTCCATGGTGATGGTTCCATGATAAAGGTTCTGGTCCAGATGTCACCAGGTTTAGTGACTGTAAGGTAAAAGGCGCTCGGTGAGACGTGACCTCTGACCTGTAGGCCTCCTTGTAGCCCAGCAGGCTCTCCCTGGAGCTCTGCAGCTCGTTGATGTGACCCGTCAGCAGTTTGCATCTCCTCCTCAGCTTCACCGATTCCTGATGGAGGTTTCAGGAAAAACAAAGATAAAAGAAACTAAACTAGATTTAAATCTAACAGCAAAAGTTTTTTTGTTTTATTCTGGAACAAAATCAGTCATCTGAGAAAGTTTTACACTCATATTTGTTTTAGTTTGCAGCTCAGATTATTTTAAAATATATCAATAATCTGATGTTGAGCTGCCAACGCTGGTCATGCCCCTCCAGTACACCAGGGGGCAGTGAACTTAGTGAGTTTGTGTCAACTTTGTAAATGCTGGTTAATTAGCTTTTTATGTGAAAGTGTTTTTTTGTTTTTTTTGTTGTTGTTTTGTTTGTCTTTTTTGCACAGATAAAGTTTTGTTAATATATATCAGCCAATCAGAGAGAGAGCTCAGTTAGCCTGAGCCAATAGGGATTCAACCTGTTACATTACTTAATAAAACAGAGGGAGCAGGTGGTGACATTAATCTGGCAGATTAAAATCCTTCTACCTTCCTGAGGATGTTGATTTTGCGGGTCATCTTGTGGATCATGACTCGGATCTTTATGGACGTCTGACAGAGACGCTCCATCCTGCTGTGCTCAGACTTTCTCCTCCACAGCAGCACCAAACTCTTGAGCGACAGAGACTCGACATTGGCGCGCAGCTTCTGGTGCTGCTCGGTCTCCTCCTGGATCATGGTTTTGACCCTCTGCCTGATGCTGTTCATCACGTTCTGCTTCATCTCATCGATGATCCTGAGAACAGAGACGCTGAGAACCTGCAGCGGCGCGGAGGAAACCCTGAGGCGGCCGCTCACTCACTCCCGCTTCTCCATGTACATCTTGTTGATCTCGGCGGCGTGTTGCTGCTCCAGGAAGACCAGCTCCTTGTCCAGAGTTTTCTTCATGTCGATCTTCCGCTCCTGTTCGATCAGCTGCAGCCGCTGCTCCTCTATCCTGGCAGCTGATGGGAGTCGGATCAGGACAAAGACATGAAATATGTTTTATGTGTTTTCATCCTCACAACAACTCAGTTTAATATCAACAAACATGATTATTTAAGAAAACTCCATATTTGTGTTTATAGAAAAACTGAGATTTTGTCTACGACAAACAAAATGTTAATCTGTCCAAATACTTGTTTTGATAATCGATATTATCTTCTGTTTTAATAACTTTTTATTCTAATATGGTGTTTAAAAGTAGTTCAACCTACAAATGAACCTGCTGACTCCATGTTTAAGTCCTAACAGGAAGTCAATCTGATTGGCTGACATTGGTTTTAGCTTTGCACTACACTGCCCCCTACAGGTTTGATTAAAACAGTGTTAAACCTTATTAATGTTTTTTGTTTGTTTGTTTTTTTGCAGTATTTGATGATCACCTATAAACTTTATCTAAATTCAGTTCTGGGTTTTAACAGAATATTTTAAAGATGATCCTCAGTGATGTCATCGTCCTCCGTTCATATTTCTGAAGAGGCTCCAAAACGATCAGCAGTTCATGAAACACATGAGCAGAACAGATTGGCCACTTTGCACCAATCTGACCTCAATAACAGATTAAAACTATAAATTGTTGTTGAGGTTCCATGTCTATTTATTCAATAATTAAATGGGAGAAAGTTTTTGAATTGAAATGTTGCTTATTCTTTCAATATATGGTTTTTGATCAATGTGATTGATTGATTAATTGCAGTATAAATATTAAATCTGACCACTGTTTCAACACATTTGATATAATCTGGGAAGGAAAACCTCTGCAGCCTGACGTCCTGCAGCCTCACCCTGGTTGTTTCTGTCTGAGCCCATTTGGTCCAACTTGTCCTGCAGCTCCTGTCTCTCTGTACTCAGCAGCTGCTCCAAGGACTCGGTTTTCTGTTGGTCGCCCTGCAGCTGTCGCTCCACCTTGGCCTTCAGCTCCTCCTCGTCCTTCTCCAGCACTGACAGGTAGTGCTGCAGGTACTCCAGGATGTCGGTGGTGTCCTTCTGCAGAGCGCCGGACTTCAGGACGATGTCTTTCTTCTGCTCCTTCAGTTCATCGCTCTGAAGCTGGAACCTGCAGACATTAAACATTCACTTTTTACAGAGATGGTTCTGACTGCAGCGTCTCTGATTAATATGAAAACAACTAAAATGTGGCCCTCAGACCTCACTTTGGTTGTAAAGGTTTCCTTAATAATAAAACTTTAAAACACAATGAAACTTTTCTCATGTTAAACTCAGATCATTTTGATCAGCCTGAATCTGAAGCAGCTGATCAGATCTGAATGTTTGTCCATTAAAACTCAGTTTCCATTGTGTGTTAAAGTGTTTTTACAGAAATCAGCAGTTTAGCAGCAGTTAGACTGAATCTGGATGTAACTCTGAGTGATTGAAGTGTCTTCGGTGATCCTCTCACCTCTCCAGCTGTTCGTCCAGAAAACTAATCTGAGTCAGAAACAAACTCTTCTCTCGCTCCGGGTCCTCGGCGTCCGGCGGCTCCTCGGAGGACTTCTTCTTGTCCTTTGGAGGAGACGAGCCGCTCGGCTTCTTGTCTTTTCCCTGCATTTTTACTGTTGATATCAGAGGAATTCACAGAAAAACAACAAGCAGCTATGAACAGGAGGTTGCTAGGCAACCAGAAACTCCTGGGAATTTCAGTAAAACATGAGCAACAGTTTTCAGACTTTTCATCATGTTTCACTTTGTCTAAACATTGATGTGTTTTTGGATGACAGACAGAATATTTTATGGTAGAGAAAGAAGAAAATTTAAAGAAACCTTTGTCTCAGTTAAAGGTTTTATTATATTCCACACAGAAATGATGAAAATAACTTCAGAAACTGAAGCTGGAGCCAGATGGGTAGGACACTGATGTGTAATAACTCTGAGGTTCCACCAGGTGGTGCTACAGCAGTTAATGATAAATCAGCCTCAAAAATAAAACTCCGCTGTGTGTTTGAGTGCGAACAGAAGGTGTCGCTGTTTCCCTGCTAGAAATAAAATGTTTCTGTGCAGAAAGTGAAGTTCTGCAGCGTCAGACTGCAGATGCACAGAAATAAATCATGGAGAGAAAAGAAGTTCATGGAAGCTGCTGATCCCACAAAACAAACTAAATAACTTCCTTTGATAAAAAAATTAATCTAGAATCAGATTTTAAAGCAAACATTCCAGAAAATAATAACACTCAGTTTTTTATGTTGTTTTTTTCCCCTTACTTCATCAGTGATCAGTCCAAGTTGCAACCTTAGGAAATTTGTTTAAATTCATTTCCAAACATCTATGAGGTTTTAAACCAGAGAATTCAGCTCAAACTGAAGCAGCAGCTGCAGCAGCAACAGCTACAGCAGGAGCAGCTGCTGCAGCAGCTGCTGCAGCAGCTGCAGCAGCAGCAGCTGCAGCTACAACAGGAGCAACAGCAGCAGCTGCAGCAGGAGCAGCTGCAGCAGCTGCAGCAGCTGCTGTGATCTGATCTGTTTGTCCTGTGACTCTAAAGGCTCCGTCTGAATTTGTTTATGATAAACTAATGCAGAATCACTTCCTTCTTCCTCATCTTGCATCAGCAATCATTTCCATTATTAACATGGTCAGAGCATGTTAATAATGTTAAGTTAGTCTGGATTTTATTTAGCTTCATCGGAGTAAAGGGGGCTTTTTTAAAAAATTAGAAAGTTTGAGGAAACGATGAATCACCTCTACACGATTCTGAATCATTTTGTCACATAAAACTCAATAAAGATGAAACAACAAGTTTCAGAGAATCAGAGCTGTTTGTATGGACTAGGCCGTTTTGTTGAAACCAGCCAGTTTTAATCGGCAGCCAGATGTTTCCATTTGAAATGTTCCTGATTCGTTGCTCTTCAGTCTTTCTGAAAGTTTCCTGAACAAAGTCATGAAAATTTTCCACTCAGCTCTTCAGGAATCACCTGGTTGGAGATAAAATCCTATTTTCTGTTTGTCAAACTTTGTTTTGGGAATTTTTTTCAGGGGATTTTACTAAAAACATGTGCAGAAGCTGCATCTCAGGGAACATCTGCTGGAAAAACAAAGTTTCTGATGGCATGACTGAGTTTTTCCTTTGGTTCAGGAGTCATTTTATGCCTGAATGAGATAAATAAAAACAGAAACTTTCTGCCCTGTTTGCATGTTGGACAGAAGGTTTTTGTTGAAACAGGAGAGAAGTTCTGCTAATTTGCATATTTCCCAGGATTCCTCTGTGTGGGATCGCAGCAGGAAGTCAGAAACGCAGCAGGTGGGTTTTCCACCAGACAGAAAACATCTGACTGATCCAAATATTCAGATAAATAAAATATTTACTGTGTGAGGCAAACAGGGCTGAGCAGGAAACAGGCCTGGTCTGGATTTAGTGATATTAAAATTATTCCAAAGGTCCAATAATAATAAATAAACATCTGCTACTGATGGTAAACCCTGAGGAGATCCTCCATCCTCCATCTTCAGGTGACCTTCACTGACCTTCAGTCACATTTAGTTCTGGTTCCACTTTCTAAATATTTACTTCTCATTTGTTTCATTTTGCTGATTTAGATAAATGATGGAGCTAATAGAGATGCTGAAGATGGAAACATTTTTTAAAATTCCAGCTTCTAGTTTCAAAAAGCCGAGTAAAGTAACCCCCATCTTGATGCTGCCACCACCATGCTTTGCTGTAGGTTTGGTGTTGTGTCAGTGTGTTGTGTTTATTCTGTGTTAATCTCTCAGTTTGTTCTCATCAGTTCCTCCATGGTTTCATCTCCAGTGTTTCTCCTTCTCTTTCCAAAGCGCTGAGGTCTTTAGTTCTGTGTTTGGCAGGTGATGAATACCTGAGCTCTCTGCTTCACCTGCCCCAGGCTGTATCTGTACTGCAGTTACCACGGTAACGACAACCAGAGAGCCAAACAGCAGCTCAGTCATCGCAGGTCCCGTTCCAAAATAAGAATAATTGGAGGTTAAACGGTGCAGAACATTTCTAAATCTGGTTCTATAGCAGGACGGCACGGATCCTCCCTTTACTTTGATTAACCCTCATTATGTCGGCGCCAAAGCTTCTCATTTAGCTCATCATCCGCTCATCCAGACGGAGGATGAGTGCTTCAGGAAAAGCTCCAGGTACGGTTTGTAACGGGGAACCGAAGCTGAAGGCTTTAATCCAGATGTTCTCAGATTGAGGAAAGAAAAGAAACAGAATGAAGATTATTGGAATTTAAGAGAATAAAGTTTCAGTTTCTGCCAACTTTCTGTTAACATCCTGTTGGTTCAGCTTCATTGAATCTGTGCAACATTAAAGACATTCATTCATTCATTCATTCATTCATTCATTCATTCATTCATTCATTCATTCATTCATTCATTCATTCATTATCCTGAAGCAAGAGAAGCATTACTTTAATATATTTATCCTCAAGCAGAATTAAAAAGCAGCCAAACAAAAATACTGAAGTCAGAAATTAGTTGGTAATCAGACAAAATATGAAAATATTTACACATTTTTTATATTTTATAGACTAAAAAAGAAAATAAATGGTGATATATGTGGTTTATTTACAATCCCTGGGTGTTTTTGATCATGTTCTTGTTTATTAATGCTCGACATGTCTTTCCCTACTCAGTTCATTGCTCTGTGTTCATTATGTTAAGCTGGTGTTGCCATAGTTTCATTTCATTTCATTTCTTTGTGTTTCAGTTTTTTCTTTTCTTTGTTTTCAGTTTTTTATTTTCTTTGTGTTTCAGTTTTGATCGGTTTTTATTCTTTTCCTGTTGGATTCTTGATATTTTTCATTTTTAGTCCATGTTTCTGATTTCTGCCTCAGCTGTTCTGCATCTCCTCTGATTAGTTCATCAGTTCATTTTCCCCCAGCCTCAGTATTTCAGCTCCTGGTTTTCATGGCTCCGTCCTCCAGGTTCTGTTTGTTTTCATTTATTCTTTATATTTTTAATCAGCTGGTTCATGTTCCAGTCTACATTCTGACTCCGCCCTCAAACTGTGAAATTGTTTCTGGTGCATTTTGGTTAAAACATGTTAGAGTTGTTAAAGGAAACAACCAGAGATGGGCGGAGCCAGAAATGAATCTTAATGGAAAGTAAAGGTGAGTCAGAATCATTGAAGTTAATTAGAAGTAAACATGCTGCTGTTACTTTTTATTCCTTCTTTTATTTACACGAGTAAAAATGTTGTAAAATGAAAAACATTTGAATAAATATCAAAATCGACCTGCAGGTCGTGGTGCTGCATAGACAGAGTTTCACTTTTAGCATCTGATGTAAAAATGAACTGAATGAGTTTGGATTTTCTCCTGTGTTGAACAAACTGTGATGGGAATCTTGTGAATTCATGAATAAAAAACAAAATTAGTGGTGAGGA
Organism: Poecilia formosa; assembly: GCF_000485575.1. Taxonomy (NCBI): domain Eukaryota; kingdom Metazoa; phylum Chordata; class Actinopteri; order Cyprinodontiformes; family Poeciliidae; genus Poecilia; species Poecilia formosa. The sequence continues at coordinate 119,158 of NW_006800259.1, forward strand.
AAATTTTTATTATCCTTTAAAAATAAAAAATGTAATTAAATATTTGAAACTGTTTGACCTTCAACCTCTGATCATCTGAGATCTGATGCTGGAAAAATAAAATCAAACCAGCAGGAGACGGAAAAACACAGATGATCAGTTTTATTACGACCAGATGATTCACTGTGTGTGTGTGTGTGTGCGTGCGTGTGTGTGTGTGGTATGGGGGGTATAAGGAAAATTGTCTTTGCTGGACATTCCCCACTTCCTTTGTGATCACACACACACACACACACACTCTGCAGAGAGCGGCCACCTCATCATGTTGCGTCAGTGCTGAGCAGCACTTTCCCCGTCAGAGTCGGTCAGAGCCTCTGACGGTGTGAGGGTCGGATGATGTCACTTTGTGACTTTGTGACTCGTCCCTCCGTCACTCTGACCAGAACCTCGGTTCACTGCTGCCTCTGTTTCCTGTTTCCTGGGTTTTATTGGATCATAAAGATTTATTCCTCAGAAACTCAGAGACAATTTTCAGCCCAAAAACTCAAACATCTGATGAATATTTTATTATTAATTTATTGTTTTTGTAAACAGTGAATATGAACAGTTTTAGTTTCTTCTTCTCTGTCTGCAGAGGTCAAAGGTTCAGTGAATCTGCTGTGCTTTTCCCTCAGGATGTTTCATGTCTTCAGATGTTCAGATCCTTAAATCCTCAACAACTCAAACGCATCATTAAGATGAACTGAGGTTATTATGAGGTAAAGTTTTGTTAAATATCAGGAATCATTTATGGAAAAATGCATCAAATTAGAGCAGAAGCCACAATCCAAACACATCACCAGAAGGAAAACCTTTTCTGAACCGGGCCGACAGCAGAACCAGAGTTCAGCCCACGATGCCTTCAGGGACAGTCAGTCATTTTCATATCTGAGGTTTCTCCTGTGTTCAGGCTGCAGGCTGAAGGTGGAGAGCAGGAGTTCATCTCTGTTTGTCCTCCACACACACACACACACACACGCACACACACACACCCACACACACACACACACACACACACACACCCCACCCA
>NW_006800259.1:122039-126301 GCF_000485575.1 Poecilia formosa
AACATGCAAACTCCATCCAGAATCAGCTGAACGTCTCGTCAGCGTTAAGTTTCTGGTTCTGAACAATCGGACCCTGAGGAGGGAACTCGACGTTTCAGTTTGACAGAACTTAATGTAATAAAAGAATCAACAAAGTTATTTACAAACAAAATAAATTCAAAAGAAGAATATTAGTAACATATTTACATGTTTAAAGGAGAAGATAGAAATATGAAGTTATTTTTCATGTTAGTTTTAATAGTTTCAGTATTTTCTATATTCATATCTATAATTTCTACACTTAATAGATAATTTAGACAGCATCATTTTTAACATGTTAAACATTATTTCTAAATGCCCAAAATGCAGAAATGTAATATGTGACAACTTCATTAAATACAAGCCTGAACCTCCTGCTGTCCTTAAAGTATTTATGTTTTTATTGTTATTATTATAACGTCATGCAGTCAAACAGTTTCCTAAAAAGGAGAAATGATTTGTTCTTATTGTCACTTTCATCAGCAACACGTTACATGATGGTAAACGTTTCATCCTGCATGACGTTCTTCCTTCAGTGACTTCAGACTAAAGTATTCAGAAAATGACACCGATGTAGAAGTTCTGTTCTGACTGAGTTATTAATAGCAGAGGGTTTGGTTCTGGCGTCAGGCTGAGCGTAAATTAATCTGTTTCTTTCTTCACGCCTCGATCTGCAGACAAAAGGAGATTCTGGAGACACAAAGCTGGACGTGAAGCTGCAGCCGGAGTGAAACAGAACCGCAGAGGTTCTGAGAACAAAAGGTGACCTTCAGCTGGAAACACAGAACCAGATGACGCTTCAACGCATCAGCAGCAGATTCACTGAACAATGGAGGAAGAAAAGGTTCAGCTCAAGTTTCTGTAATCTGAATAAAGAAAACAGTAAAACAGACTGAACTGCATGATGCATTCACTGACCGACGGAATCTGTCATGATGCATTCACTGACCGACGGAATCTGTCATGATGCATTCACTGACCGACGGAATCTGTCATGATGCATTCACTGACCGACGGAATCTGTCATGATGCATTCACTGACCGACGGAATCTGTCATGATGCATTCACTGACCGACGGAATCTGTCATGATGCATTCACTGACCGACGGAATCTGTCATGATGCATTCACTGACCGACGGAATCTGTCATGATGCATTCACTGACCGACGGAATCTGTCATGATGCATTCACTGACCGACGGAATCTGTCATGATGCATTCACTGGAATTAATTTATTATATCAATTTATTACTCTGATGGGGATTTAATGAACTTATTTTATTACTTTAGATTATTTATGGTTTTCAGCAGATGAAAATCCAAAACTTTGCTCTTCTCTGAAAACTGGATTATTACACCAGACCAATAAAAAGTGTCATAAAACACAAACTTGACAGAATCTGCTGTTAATTAATTATTTTTTTTAATGAATTACTGGATCATTTCAACCAGATGATGATGGTTCTGTTCTGCTCCTCTTCCTCCAGGTGATTCTCTCTTCGTCTCTATTCCTTATTATATTTTAAATAAATCTTTATTTAAACCTTTATTTTAATACCCATTCAGATTAAAACCTGTCAGATCAGGAACCTGGTGAAGAAATGCAGCAGCTTCATCAAGGTGAATAAAACAAACGGCCACAATAACAAAATATTAAAAATGTATAAAATATGATCAAGTGTAAAATCCAAAAACAGAAACTATTTTAATATTCATTCACATCATTTATCTCTGCAAAATGAAAATAGTCAAAAAAATTATTCTTGACTCTCTTTGAGCTTTGACCCTGCAGAGAGCTGATTGTTGAACTTTCCTCAACATGTTTCAACAGTAAAGAAGTTTTTCTGCTGGAGCTTTCAGTATTTTGACATTTTGATGTTAAAGGTCAAACAGGTTCAAGCTGAAGGTCGTTGGTTGGCTGGACGTCCAGGTTTCCTCCTGCTGCCTGTCTCCTGCAGCTCTCTGGGTGTGCCTTCCTCCTCCTCCTCCTCCTCCTCCTCCTCTACCGTGCCAGGGGCGCGGTAAAGAGGGGAAAGTGAAGACAATTCTAGGGGCCCTGACCAACTTGGGGCCCTCCACAATTTAATTATTTAATTTTTGTTTATAGAAATTGAAAAAAAAATCAGGGTCCTGTCAATTACAAAGTTAATCATATTGTATTTTCAAAGATTGTTTTTAGCAGTAAAAATTTAATGTTCCCACTCCCAAACCAAAAAACACACATCCATATTTGCCCTGAACCCCCCAATCTGGGTTAAATGGTTCGTTCCTGCTTGGAGCTTCAGAGTGACGCTGTTAGCAGCAGACAGTGGAAGACAGGAACGACTGTGGCAGCTACTATGCTGCTAAGAAAAGTTATAAAATCAGGATTTCAACAAAAGAGAGAGGGAGAGAGAAAAAGCCAAGAATGTTAATTTATAACCCAGTTTTTCTCCATGAGAGGTGGGTAGAGATTATCAACCATTTAGCATAATTAGCTTAGCTACAGACTACTGTTTGCCTCCATTTCACTAGCATTTAATGAATTAAGGAAAAAAATACCAACATATTCATATATTTAACTTGTCCCTTGTACCTTTTACCACTGAACAGATGAGTCAGTCAGCAGCAGCTCTAACCCACGTCCCTCCTGACCTGTCCTCTCCTGAGTGAAATTAAAGCTGCAGTATGTCTCTTTAATATAAATATTTTTTTTTTCACATATTTGTTAAAACTGTCATTATGTTGTGACAGTATGGTATGAGAGGTAATCTGTGAAAATTCTATTTCCTCTGCCTTCTCCCAGTGCTGGAAACAATCAGTAAGTGAGTTTTAGTGCTGTCAATCACAATCTCATATGTTGCTGCTCATCCTTCCTCCCCCTCGATTTGTGCCGTGCTGCAGCTAGCATAGCACAGAGCTGTGCAGATTCAAACTGTGAATGCTCAGTTTAGTTAGCATAGCTACCAATGAGATTGATTATTTTCACAGATTATCTGTCTCATAACAAACCAACAGCTTTAACAAATATGGAGAAAACATATTTTTTATTAAAGTTATGTACTGCAGCTTGAGTAAAATGCAGCTACATCACATTTTTAGAAGTCTGGATTTCTTTGTGTATTTTGCACGTTGCTTTTGGCTGTTGCTCATGGGGAGACATTTCAGTATCTAAAACTAATAGAAACAATTTAAGCAACCTGGATGTGGACAGTTGGAAGTTAAATTAATGAGCAGTAAACATTGTGCTAGTATCAATATTGGACCACGGAAAGCAAGGCTGATGCACAAGATTCCTGGCAGCGCCCCTGCTTGGCGGCGATGCGCTTGCAGAACGCTGCCTGGTGTCATTTCGTGTTGCGTGCAGAAGTAGAAAAGCATTCCAGAGGTTTTCCATGATCCTTTGTGGTGGAAGCCTGAGGAGACAGAATGAAAACACGCCGAGTCGTCACGAGACAAAGGAGGGAAAATGTCTGATTTCATCTCTACAGTGAAGACATGAAGCACTGAGTGTTCAGTCCTGTTTCTGATGCTTTGGGTTCACTGAGGATCAGAGGAATCAGTCTGGATTCAGCATCTGGGTTGTTATGAAAACTGTAAATCTGAAACAACCTGGAATTCTGGGAAAACGTCTCAAAGCGTCCTCCTGTGGGTCCAGAGCTGCAGCTCATCCTGATCCGTCCCTCCAACCAGCTGGACACATCTGTCCTCTGTCTGCCTGATCAGAAAATGATTACAATAAATCAGAATATTATTGAAAAGTTCATTTATTTCAGGAACTGAATCATAAAGTGAAACATATTTTATAGATTAATTACACACAGATGGATGTTTGAAAACCTTTATTTGGATTTTGATGATTTTCTTCTTACAGCAAATAAAACAATTTAAAATCAAAATTTTACATCAGATCAACAGAAAAAAACTTTTTAAGAACAGAAATTTGGGCCTCATGAAAAGTATGTTTAATACCAGATTTAAGGTTATTATTTTTTACATTTCTCCATCTGGACATTAAAATATCAAACCATCTGTGTTCATGAAATGCATGAAAACATTCATTCATTCTTCAGGCTGCAGAGAAATAATCATCCTGTCAAATCTGTGTGTTTTCCTCCTTTTCTTGGTTCTTAAATCCTTTAGTCCAGATCAGATCTGATGTTTCCTGTGATGCTGACCCTGATTCTGACCCTGATGCTGACCCTGATTCTGACCCTGATGCTGACCCTGATGCTGACCCTGATTCTGACCCTGATTCTGACC
>NW_006800259.1:127054-134088 GCF_000485575.1 Poecilia formosa
GACCCTGATTCTGGCCCTGATGCTGACCCTGATGCTGACCCTGATGCTGACCCTGATGCTGACCCTGATGCTGACCCTGATTCTGACCCTGATTCTGACCCTGATGCTGACCCTGATGCTGACCCTGATGCTGACCCTGATTCTGACCCTGATGCTGACCCTGATTCTGACCCGGTCCTGGTCGGTCTGCAGTCTCTCTCCTCGCTGCGGCGTTCTGCAGGGATTCCCCCTGCAGCAGGTTTCCAGTTGTAAACACCAGGTAATTTCTAGGATGGCGTCTGCGTGCGACTAAAAATACTTTTAGCTCCCAATAATAACATTTCCACAGGTGGGCGGGTCAGAGCGGCCAGAGGCAGGACGCCTGCTCCTTCCTGCTTTATTTAAACTGACAGGAGACGGTTTGAAAAGTTCAGTTCAGGTGTAGAAAGGTTTACAGGCGTTTGTTTGATACCGACCCAGACGGACTGACAGACAGGACCATCAGAACCAAAGCTTCCTGCAGGTCAGACGTGAAGGTCACTTCAGGAACAGATAAACGTGTTCAGCTTCAGGCGACAGAAAAATCTGGAGCTTAAATCTGCAGAGGCTAAAAGCAGAAAATCAGTTAAAAAACCTGCAGCAGAACCATCAGAGCCCAGCATGCGGTCCTGCTGCGACCCGGTTCCTGTGGAAGCAGTCAGCACCTGTTCTGCTTCCTGCCCGACCTCCGGCCGACCCCGCCGACCCCGCAGGGTCATGTACCCGGCGACCCAGAGCCGGAGACCCCGCCACCAGGAGGCGCCGGACCCGGCCAGGCGCTGGCTGCTGCTGCTGTCTCTGCTGGTCGTCCTGCAGATCTGGAGCGAGGACACACACACCTGCTCAGGTGACCGACTGCACACACACACACACACACACACACACACACACACACACACACACACACACACACACACACACACCTTCACACTGCTGGCTGACAAACTGACAGAAAAACTCTATTTCACATTTTATTCTGCAGTATTAATGAACCAGGTAACATTTTAGATTCAGATATTATTACTTTACTTCATTTCATTTCATTTATTATCAGTAACTTTTATCATCACAAAGTTTTTAACCAACATAGAAAACATTAAAGCTCCTGACAGTCCGTTCAGCCTGTGGTGGTTCTGCACACATCCAGAGATTCATGGATAACAACTGAAGCATAAAGATCAGAGTTACTGTAACTCTCCACTTTCCTCTGCAGGAGGTTTTGGATGAATCATCCATCTAATTCTTGTTTCATGAGTTGGTTTTCTGCCTCTGTTGTTGCAGAGCTGCAGCGTTCGACATGCTGTCCTCAGGAGGCTGATGGGAGTCAGGGAGAAACCAGCAGATTCTCCGGTCAGGACAGCTGGAGGCGGCGGGCGGCGGACAGAACGCCGGAACATCAGCTGCAGTGTGAGGCGGCGTGACGGAGCATCAGGACCAGAAAACACAGAACTCTGAGTCTGACCAGATGACCAGATGATCAGATGATCAGATGATCAGATGACCAGATGATCAGATGATTAGATGATTAGATGATCCGATGACCAGATGATCAGATGATCTCTGCAGGTGTTGATGGTTTCAGTGTTACAGCAGAAAGAACCGACAGAGAAACATTAAAACAGCGAAGGTCTCATCATATGAAGATGATAAACCAGCCGAAACGCTCATGGTTTAGATTTCTGCAAAACTAAAGTGTTTAATAATATTATTATTAACTCACATGTATGAATAGTGTTGATTTTAATTAATTAATTTTTTTTTTTCCATTAATGGGTGTGAAATATGTTTATTCTGATTCATAAATAAAATAATGATTACTGCCATTCACTACATTTATGCATCTGTGTTCATCTGCATTTCTGCAGGAATTATTACCTTTACAGCAAATTTATTTAAAATTATAACCAGTTCATCTGATAAACAAGAGAAAATAAATGAAATATTCAAATTTAAAAAATATTCTCAAAGATTTAGGTGAAGAAAAAACTCAGAGAATATTCCACATATTTATCTAACTTTGTTGTTTCATATGAAACATGATGCATAACATATAATCAACAGTTTTAGATGATATTTAGTCCCAGTTTTCCCTACATGTACATAATAAAATAAAAAACCGAAAATGCCTCCTTCATATTTGTTCATATAGAATACAGTAGAATAATTTCATCATTAAGGACAGTAGAGCTGCTTCTATGAACGGATGACGGAGCGAGCAGTTGGTGATTCAACGCTCCATCGAAACCCAACACGTCTCCTCCGTCTCCTCCGTCTCCTCCGTCTCCTCCGTCTCCTCTGCTCCAGAGCCGCCAGGCGGCCTGCGTGTGTCGGGCTGCGTGTGTCGGTTTCTGTGTGGGAGTCCTCTCAGTCCTCTCAGTCCTGTCAGACTCGGGGTCTGTGATCTGGAGCGGTGACTCAAACCGGAGGTAATCCCTGGTTCGGCCCATGCAGGCCAACAAAACACACAATGAAGAGATAAACCCTCAGAGAAAGCAGAGACGTCTGAACACGTCTGGAATGTGAAGCTTGTGCAACATCAGCTGACTGGACCAGCAGCATGAAACCAAACAAAGGATTCATCACAGCAGCAGCCGATTTACCCAACTGACACGAAGAGTGAAGCTCAGAACCAAATCAGTTTCACATCCAATCCTGAGAAACATCACAGAAAGAAAAGCAGCAACATCCAGACCGACTGGTTTGGTGTTTCTACAGCCTGATCTGTAAAAAGATCAAAAATAAGGAGTCCTGTCTGTCGGTTTTGGTTCTTTTCATTAAAAAACTGGAAACAAAATCAAACTCAGTGCAAGTCAGAAAACCAGTGGGGTTGTTACCGGTACCTTCAATGAAAATGGTTTTCTCCACACAGAGCTCATTTTTATTTCAGTGTTTTTGCTAACTTTATCCTTAATCAGCTTCCCATAAACTCATATTTAGTTAATATTCTTGGCTGTTTGGTAAATTTCAGTTTAAATTCTGCAGCAGTTTGAAAAGGACAACAAAATATTAAATATTAAACTTGATGTTTTCCCATTCAGGTTTCTGAGTTTGAGTTCAGCCACAGTCAGTTTTTCTGAGCCACAACTTGGAAATTATGACTGATAATTAGAGATGAACTTCACTGCTGGTGTGATTATGAAACACGAATTAATAGTCGGCTGATTTCTGGTCCCATCACTGACAGACTCACTCATCAATCATCTGCATGATGTCAGGATGGATTTGTAATATTTACAGCAGATGTGGAAACGTCTCTCAGCTGTAATTTTTCTGCAGCGTGAAAATAAACGTGACGTCAGCAGAAATGAATCCAGACAGAAAGTTGATGTTTCTCTGCAGAGCGAAGATCATCCTGGAGTAAAACGTTTCACCCAGAATGAAACGATCCTGCCTACGTGCTGCGGTGAGTGTGTGTGTGTGTGTGTGTGTGTGTGTGTGTGTGTGTGTGTGTGTAATACCTTGTGGGGACGATTTTCCTGACATATACTACATTGTGGGGACAATTGCTCGTTGTTGGGACCGGAGCCTGGTCCCCACAATGTCTGAGACGATTCTCTGGAAAGAAACTTTTCTCTGTTTCCAGGAGCTGAAAGCATCTGAATAAACGATTCAGTTTTTCTGACTGGTTTTAAAATGAGTTAGAAAAAAGTTCAAGATGCTGATAGTTCTTAAATGGAGCAGAGAGGAGAAGAGAGGAGGAGAGAGGAGCAGGGAGGAGCAGAGAGGAGCAGAGAGGAGCAGGGAGGAGCAGGGAGGAGCAGAGAGGAGCAGAGAGGAGCAGGGAGGAGCAGGGAGGAGTCTCTGGTTCACCTGTGAGGTTCCCGTCCTCCATGTTTCTCTTGGTGTTGGTGCAGTTCAAGTTCAAGAGTCTTGAGCTTGAACTGCCTTCAAGTTCAGCGAAACGTCTGAGTGAGACGAATATTTCAGTCAGATGAGTTCAGACATGTAGAGACTGAAGAGCAGAGAGTCAAAATACGAGTAACAGCAGGTCAGGAAGGTCACAGGAAGGTCACACAGGGTCATGAAGGGTCATGGAGGTCACAGCGAGCTGCACTGAGAAAACCATTTCAGTGAGTTCAGACACCAGGAAGTTGCTGAACTGCAGAGCTGCAGAGATAAACTGCTGCATCCTCGGTGCACAAAGCAGCGTTAACACAGATCCTTCCTCCCAGATTACAACCATCACTGCTCCCAACAAACTCAATAATTTAGTTTTTCTTCATTTCAGGTAACATTTCTGCTAAAAAATGTGAGTTTTCTCTGTTTGAACAGTTTTTATTGTCACTTATTTTGAATAGTCAGTTGTCTTTATTTCATAAATAAACATGTTCTGAACCTTTAGAAAAAGAAAATTATCGCATTCAGTTGGACTTTCCTTTGGACTGAATCCTATTAACCCATTAATAACCTATTAATAACCTATTAATAACCTATTAATAACCCATTAATAACCTATTAATAACCTATTAATAACCTATTAATAACCTATTAATAACCTATTAATAACTGCACAGCATCTTTAATTGGTCCTTATGGTGAAGCATGTTGGCAGAGAGGCGGAGTCTGTCTGGGATCAGTTTAATTATCAACATCATGATTTTTCCCATCTTGGTTCGATAATCATCTGGAGTCGCTGAAGGAGGAGGAACCGAATGGAGCGGATCTGGAACCGGGCCGGATATGGACCCGTATCCTACAGCAACACTCTGGAATGATGAAGAGGAGATGTTACATCACTGCAGCGTCCTGCCACACTAATCAGCATGTTTGTCATAGTTTCAGTGTGTTTGTTGTTCCAGCTGTTCACTGGTTTACATGCAGATATGAAGAAACTTCAGAGACCTGCAGCAGTCAGCATGACGTCATCCATGATGTCATCCATGATGTCATCCACCACTGGGAAATGGAACAGTGTTTGTGTTTATCCCACTTTAATCAGGGATCTCTGGAGGAGCTGCAGAGTTTCACGGTTTGAGAAGATTTAGGATTTAACATTGCTTTCCTCAGTGACCTGCAGGAGAGAAAGATTAATCAGACCAAACTTTCACATCAGAAACATTCAGATGGAAACAGAGTTTATTATAATCACTAAACCTGAACGCAGCATATCCATGTTGAAACACGGCGGTGGCAGCATCATGAAGCCAGTCGGAGCTGATGGAAGGTAGATGGCGCTAAAGCCAAGACAGTCCTGGCCGAAAACCAGGCTGACGGCTGCAAACACATGAATGAAGTAAAATCTGAAACACAAAGACACAAAAAACAGAAAAAAATGAAAAATGATGCAACCACAAAATGCAGAAGCAAATATTTACACATTACCTGCTCCAGACTCCCCCTGGTGGCCTGGAGGGCTGCTGGTTCGTCTAGTGAGGTTTTAGTGTTTTAGACTTGCTGCAGGTTTTGCCATTTGCAGAATTTTCCCTTTTGTGTTTTAGTGTTTAGGAGTTTGCATCCTGCATGTTTCTCCTCCGTATCAGGACTGGAGGTTCAGACACCAGAACATCCAGCCAGCAGATTCATGGCCTAGTCAAATCCACTCCTATGTTTATAGAAACTCTGTGTCCCGTCTGAAGGAGTTTGAGCCATTTTGCAGAGAAGAATGGGTAAAACTTCAGATGTGCATCTTTTTCAGGTTTTTATTCTTAAAAAATGATGAAAATGAATAATTTTTATGAAACATCATAAAGAAATGAAATAAAGTTCTTGTGGCTCTGCAGGTCGACTCACAGGTTCTGAATTGGTTCTGATCTGGTTCTGGGTTTCCGGCTCCAGTTCATGGAAACTTTCTCTCAGTTTATTCCTGCAGCTCTTCGGATCCACAGAAGCAGAAGCAGCGTCTCGGTTTCTTCTTCTGTTGTTTTATCCGTTCTGCGTCTCTCGGCTGCTGACGGGGATTTTCCTGCTGCTCCCACCAGAATCCTCTGTTTCCACTGTGGATGGATGCAAATATTAGTTTTTATTTCCTCCTCCTGGTTCCTGTTCTCCTCTGAGTCCTCTGCTGCTTCCAGTAAACTTTGACTATTCTCCATGACTTCATCTCTGAACTCGAACGGTCTGCAGATAAAATTAGAGAATTTATTTACATGCCAACAACCGAGTGAAGCTCAGAAACAGCAGAGAGTCTTCAGCCGCTGGTCCTCTGGTTCTGAAGAACTTTTTATCAGAACCATTTTCTCTTCCTCTCATTAAAAACTCCTGAAGCCGACGGGCTGGAGCGTCAGCCTGAGTCGGACCAGAACACGAAACCGCTGGAAGAATCAGATTATAATCAGATTATTTCTGGTTTATGAATCTGTTTATTAAAACAAAACAAGCAGAAAAACCTTCAGCATCATGGAGACGTAGAACATGATTCATAGAGATGTTTCATTTTTTATGTTATAAACATGAACATCATGACTTTTTTCCTGGGATTTTCTGAAATAAATCAACACAAAGAAACATGGAGGGAAGTTAAGAGTTTATTGATGCATTTTATTATTCAGAATTCTGTCTCATAAAAGTTAAAAGATTTTCTGGAAAAATGCTAAATTTGTCCAAAAAGAAAAAAAATAACTTTTTCTGTTTTGTTCATTCATTTCAAATTGAATTTAGTTTTAATTAAATAAAACCAGTTTTACATTCATTTATTTGTTTTAATTCTGTTTTATTCATAAAACCTAAACTCTGTTCAGCAGAAATGTTTCTGAAAACTTTTTTATAAAAATAAATCATCATAAAGTTTCTATTTTGACTCATCAGAAACTTTTACTCTTGTTTTTTTTCTGTCTCATTTCTCTGGTTTTTATGGTTCTGTTGGTCTCATCGGTTCCGGAGGTCGGCGGCTCGTTGCCTCATCCTGGTTTTCTGGTCATGATGCGTCACATCAGGTTCGCTGCTCTGAAGCCGCCGACCTCTGTGACCTCTGGGCTTTCCGTCCGCGGGTCACAGTTACAGGAAACCGGAGAAACAGGAGCAGGAATATGTGTGTGTGTGTGTGTGTGTGTGTGTGTGTGTGTGTGTGTGTGTGTGTG
>NW_006800259.1:134098-168537 GCF_000485575.1 Poecilia formosa
GTGTGTGTGTGTGTGTGTGTGTGTGTGTGTGTGTGTGTGTGTGTGTGTGTCCGGGTCCGAGGTTCTGACGTCGCTCAGCTGGAGGATTTCACTCACAGCTCACAGAGGATTTCACTGTAGCTGGGAAATAAAAACACAGACTGCAGGTTTCTGCCGGGCCGGCTCAGAACCAGAACCAGAACCAGAGAGGAGGAGACAGTCTGAGCACGTTCAGCACGTTCAACTCATTTAACCGTTTAGTGTCCAGCAGCTCAGACACACAGAGGAGAAAAATCAGGATTTAAAGACAAAGATTCAGTGAATTTATCACAGATAGAAACATAATTTCTGCATTTTTATCACAAGTTATTATATTTGTTTAAATTTGGACTAAAAGCTGCTTTTCAGATGATCAACAGGAATAAGTGAACCTGAGGTAAAGTTTATTTAGCTTTTTTCTATTACAGATTTTAAATTCTCTTATTAAATTCTTCATTTTTTCTCTCTTAAACTGTATTAATGTTCCAGCTGCTGGATTCAGAGCCGGCCCAAAGCATGAGCAAACTCAGCAGCTCCTTATGGCCCCCAGACCTGCAGGATCCTTCCATCTTAATGCAAAAATGTAGAATTTTAAAATCTGTTTAATGACAATTAGGATGACTTTAAATTTGATTTAATGGTTTTAATAAAGAGAAGTTAAAAAAATTAAATTGGTTAACATTAAAATTCAAGATTTTAAGGAATATGTGTATTTTTGTAAATGTCCAAAGAATAATCTTTGTAGTTTCAGTGATATGTTGCCATAGCTATACTGAAAAAAAGAATACAGTTCCAGAAAAATGTGTAATTGAATGAATTACATTTTAAACTTATTTTAATTTTGTTGGTTTAACTTGGCAACTTATTAAATTAACTTGGAGAAACTTAATTTGATCTTTGTGATCAATTAATGCTATAAATTTAAGTTGAATCAGCTGTTCTGTTTTTTCAGTGTACAATCTGATGAGTTTAATCTGTTTTTGTTTATAAATACATCTAATCAAATAATAACAAACTCGGCTAATTAAACTCGACCTTCTCCCAGATTAAACTGACTCTATAAACAGTTTGTGAAGCTGAAGCTCCAAACAGGAAATGAGCTGAAGTCACTTCCTGTTCCTGGTTCTGGTTAATGAGGCTTTGAGGCAGACATGCGGTTCGCTTCATGACTCATGAGTTTCTTTAATGGCCTCAGAATCAGAAACATCTTGAATCTGATTGTTTCTGGAAACATCGTTAATCCGTCAGCTTTCCGAGAAGCTGATTCCCTTCAGCTCGGATTTCATTTCACTCTAATCGGGTCAGAACTTCAGAACTTCAGGGAAAACAGGAATAAAGTCCAGGCAGCTCGGTTCTGGAGCCAACAGAACCGTCTCTCTTCACATCACAGTAATTACATAAATGAGGCAGCGGCAGCGTAAACGGATCTGATGAGCTGGAAACCAGCATGTGACCCGGCTGTGGGCGGGACCAGAACCGGGGCCAGAACCGGAGCCAGAACCCAGGTCGTTCTGCACGTAGGCCCGTTCACATGGCCGGGCTCCAGCAGCGGGCCGTTTGACCAGCCTGACCCACATCACATGGCCGGACTGCCAGCTGGAACCGGCAGAACCCGGACCGGGTCACATGACCTCACATTTAAATCAGGAAAACGTTTCTCTGCTCTGCAGGAAAAGGATTCGTGGTTTACGGTCCGGATGGAAAAACCTGTGAGCTGCAGACGGAGGATCATGATGAAGGAATGAAAAACTTTTCCAGTCGGATTTCGGATCATGGAGGAAAAGTTCCTTCAGTTCCAGTCAGAGCAGAAAACCCAAAAACCCTGAGGTGACCTTCAGTCTGACCTCTGACCTTTCAGCTGCTCTCTGTCTGATGATGAAAAGTTTTAATATGATCAAAACTCCAAAAACACACCAGAACCTGTTCACTCTCATCAGGAAACAAAGAAAATAACAACAATGAACCATTTAAATATAAATATGTTACAAATGATTGAATTTATATTTTAGCCTCATTTTATGGATTTTCATGGTGATTTTTATATTTATTCTGTAAATTTGAGGCTTGATTTTAATTTCTATTGTGTAAAACTGTTTGATCCAAACGAAGCATGACTTTTACAGGAAGAGGATTTCTGAACAAGAAAAACCTGCAGTTTCATCTAAAATTGAAGTTGAAAAATAAAACAAATGTTTTCTGGATGTTTGTAAAGTCGGATAAACTATAAACTCTGTTTCTGGACGTGCTGATGGTGTTTTACTTCCACTGATCTGATGAATGTTTGCAGCGTCTGTCTGACTCTGCAGGTAGTCTGAAAATCATTTCCTCCCTCTGAGCGTCCAGCTGCTCCATCAGAGTCTGACCGTCTGCAGGACCAACATTTGATCAGCGTTCGATTATCTGTTCCCTGATCGATCAGAACCTCGCTTTGGGTTCAAACCCTGAAAGGTTTGATTGAACTGATGAAAAACTGTCCTGTCAGCAGGTTCCTGTGTGATGATGTCACGACCAAATAAAGGAATAAATCATGATTTAACCTCTTAACCTCCGAGATTTTACTGGATGGAGAAGTTTGTAACTTTTTGTTGTCCACAGACAGAATTACTAACAGTTATTGGAGTTATTTAACAAAAATACAGAATTTATACAGATTTTTAATGTTTTATCAGGAAGTTTGTATTTGCAGAAATGAACATGAAACTAAAATATCTATTGGACATTTTTATCTTTAAACAAAACAATAAAACATTAGTGCTGTCTGATGTCGTGCAGCTGTTTTATAAATGGTTGTCATGGCGACTCGTCGTGGACTGGTCTTTGCCCGGTGTCATGTTGCTGTCTGCACATGTTCAGGCTCTGGGAGGCGTCTGCAGGTGATTCTCAGGTAGTTTAATGTTTCATGTGTAATAATTAGAACAATGTGCTCAGTCATCACTTTGTTCCACTGTGGAATGTCAGAGCGAGCCGAGTGGAGCCTGTTTGATCAGGCCTGGATGTGACTAACAGACATTAAAAATAATCGGCTTCCTTCATCTCTGCTTCCGTTTTTACTGGAATCCTGAAATTAATGAGAAAAATCTCCAAACCCCAGATGAAGCAATCAGAAGCTCAGCATTCCTGCAGCCTTCCTGGTGGTTTTCAGCTTCGCTCTCTCTTTCCGTTTCACCTGATGAAGTCGAGGTGAACGGCCTTTGACTCTGCTGGGTCATGTCTGTGTCCAGCTGCAGCCAGCTGTGTGTCTGTCAGCTAACTTCCTGCTGACCGGTCAGGAGGACGAACCAGAAAAGAAAAACTTCCTGGTTTAGTTTTAGTTTATTTACTTGCTGATGTTTCAGTTTAGTTTCTTTTTTTAACTCTGGTCTGGTTTTCACCCTTTGGAGTCCAGTTTGGGTCGGCTTCATCTTTGTGCCCTTCATCTGCAGTCTGGATGGTTGAACATCTGCTCTGACTGCAGCTGGGAGGGCCTGGTGTGTGAGGACTGGGCCACACACACACACACACACACACACACACACACACACGCACGCACGCACACACACACATCAGTGAGATAACTCCCTCTCCTATATATTTTTAAAGCCTCTAGTGGTTTTAAAAATCTGCTAAATAAAATTGCCTTGTAGCTCCTGAATAGCTGCTAATGCTAGCTGTTGTTAGCATTTGCATACGATGTGTTCACTGACTGAATTTTTTTTTTCATTCTGATTCAGTCACCAGCTCATTAATGCACAAACTAATTGATTACTTGATTAAATAAATAAAATTAAAAAGTAAGAAATTTTAATAAAAAAAGAAAAAGAAAACAAAAACTTTGGGGTTTCTACAGATATCAGAGCTAAAGATGATCTGATGACCAAACGTCAGCAAACTTCACAAGAAGGAGGTTTAAATCCTTCCAGGTTGTCCTGCTTTATTTCCTTTTGGGCGGATAAACCAGAGTGGTTCTGTGGTTCTGTGGTTCTGAAGTTCAGCCGTTCTGGGTCGATGCCTTCAGCGTTCCTTCATGCCACTAAAATGTTGCTCACATTGTTTCCATCTTTGGAAAATCTGCCACCTTCAAATATGTTGACCTGCTACAGTCAGCAGTCAGGAATCTGACAGGGAGCTGAGATGAGAGTGGAAGTCAGAGTGACTGGAAGCTGGTTCTGGATCTGTTCTGGACCTGTTGGTTCTGTTGGTTCTGGACCTGTGGGTTCTGTTGGTTCTGGACCTGCTGGTTCTGGACCTGCTGGTTCTGGTTCGGCCTGCTCTGACCTGCTGCTGTCTGTGAAGGACTCGCCTCCAGACGTCGAGTCGTTTCCATGTCTGGCTGACCGGAGCAGCTGCCTGTGGGACGACGGCCACAAACTGTAAGGTTTGTTTCCTGCAGGCCTGGAAAAGTTCAGATGCTTCTCATTCTTTCTGTTTACAGTCAGAGTGAAAGACAAAAGAATCAGAACGGCCTGTTGGTATTTAAAACATGCACAAAGTTTCACATCTACATGTCGTAACTGAAACTGAGGGAAGGTGGAGGTGTTTGAAAAATCCAGAGAATTTCAGCAGTGAGTGGTGAAATCCCTCTCAGAAGCTCTTTGAAGCTGAACATTCAGGGAGATGAATAATTATTTTTGCTTTGTGTCTTCATGAACAGACTTGTGGAAAAACTTCCCATCAACCTTCATCAGATTTCATCCATTTCACTGAATTTCCTCTGAAGAAAACTTCTGGTTTGCATCCAGAGCAGAATCGATCCAGCGACAGCGAGGAAGCAGAGGGACGACGAAGAAGACATTTGACTCTTCACTTTACAGTGAATTAAAGGGATTAAAAATGGATAAATAATTCATATTTCAGGTACAAACAGTTGAAGTTTTAGTCAACAGCAGCATAAAAGTTCAACATGCATTTAAAAATCACCTGAACATGAGAACGTTTTCATCATGTCAGCATAAAAACTGCAGATAAACATGGAATATGAGTTCAGTCCAAGATCATAACTTCAAACAGGAAACTGTGGCGGTTCTGGTTTTGATGATCTGCTGGGGAACGCGGCTGGCCCAGTCCACCACGGCCGGGTTCTGCCGGGTCTCAGAGCTGGTGGACGGGTCCAGATGTTCGTTTTCATCACGGTCAGATGACACAGATCTGATGTTACCAGACAGGGTCTGAAAAAACAGTTTGAAAATATTTTATTTGCAATTTATATAAACAAGAAAGAAAAAAATCTTTTAGAATCAGAAATCGTATCTAGTTTAAAAAATCAGAGTTTTTATTTTTAAGCCAAATCTACCAGCTTTGGCTCTGTGGTTCTTGTTCCTTTATCTATTTTTCATTTGAGCCGTTTAAGCTGAACATGAACAGATGAAGTGAATCCAAAGTGTAAAAACGATTCAGAACATTCAGGATGCGTCATGGACCGAACCGGATTCTCTTCACTCCTCTTTAACTTCTGTCTAATTCAGACGAAGCTCTGACAGTCTTTTTGTTTCCAGTAAGGAGTCCTGGTTCTGGTGGATCCACTAAAAATAAACCTGACAGCTGAGAGGGAAAAACCCAGAGAAGAAAAAAACAAACGGCTCTTTATTATCATCCACTAAAACAATCAAACTGAAGGAAGGAGTCTTACAGATTTTATCAGAAACTTTCCGCTGCGGAACGAGAAGAGCTGGTGAGAACGGGCCGACAGAACCGGGTTTCCTCCTGGATTTCCTCCCAGATCTCAGATTAAATGTCACCAAACAAAGAACCTGCTGTTGGTTCAGGCAGCTGGACTCCTGCAGACAGACAGAGGAGTTCAGCAGTTATTGGGAAACAACTAAAAAAAGACCTGAGGCTGAGATTAGGATCAGAACCGCTGATGGAACCGAGACAAACAGAACCTGTAGAGCTATCAATGCTCCACTACACAACTCCTTATCTTCAGCATAGAGCTGATATAAACAGACTAACAGCCTGTTTACAACACCATGAGTCTGGAGGAAAAATAAACCAATAACCTGCAAACCGGTCCTGTAAGGTCCAAATAGACTCAGGTCCGTAGTTTGAATTTATTCTGACCTTTTAAAGAAGCATAAACACGATGCAGCTTAAATTTTACACTAAACTGAATTTTTAATCCTAAAAACACAGTTTGCATCAGTTAGATGATTTAAAAATTTTGCACCAAATTCGATGCTTCAACCAACGGAAACTTAGCTTTACACTCCTGTCCAGCAGGTGGCAATCAACTGGCTGACTCTGTGAGTCAGTGTGAACGCGTAAACTGATGCAGAACAAGAAAGTGAACTCTGATCCGTCTCCAAACCTCGGATTCAGTTCAGTTGAAGTGAATTCTGGTTCGGTTTGAATGAATATGTGAACGCCAAGCGGCCCAGATAACGCTCAGATAACGCTCTAAAAACAGGAAGTGGAACACAGCACAAGGCATTCTGGGTAAAGACAACCAAAACAAATGCAGTAGCCTAACGCTTTCAGGAGAAACGTCTTCTGGTCTTTAGCTAAAGGCTAAAGAGAAATCTTCCAAACGCTAAACCTGACGCCTCCATCTTGTTTCCCTCTGGTGAAGAAGGAAGTTGCTCTCAGTGTCTTCAGAGGTTTTTGTGTCATTTCCTTCAGTGGTTCTTGGTGCAGCGCCCCCACAGGCCAGGAGGGGAACAGGACGTTCACAGAGTTTGGTTGTTTTGAATCACTGCAGTGAGAAAAAAAACCACAGCAGTTGGAGCAAATGTTTGATTATTGATCTGTAATCAAACCGAGTCCACCGGGCTATCAGGTGTGAAAATGTCCTTAAACCTCATCGTTCTCCAGGCCACGTGCGTAAAATGACAGTTATTTTATTTATTTATACTCACTGTCACTGGCCTGAAAACAGCAGAAACTCTGACTAAAGGTCATGAAGGTCAGCTGTCGGTAACCAGCATGTAAACTGGGACCTTATTACTGAGGTTCTCTGAAAACAGGAGAATCATTAATAAACAAAGTGAAAGGTTGCCCTGACGACGCCTGGCTGCTGTTTACATCCCATAAATACTCACACTGACTCTGGTCCGTTTACTGTAAAATAACTGGATTATTGTGACTCTGACCGGCTGACAGGCTCCAGCCTGGAGGGACGTCCTCTCATCAAGAACCAGAACCAGAACCAGGTTCTTTCATGCTTCACCAGTTTTCTTCTCTATTGTTCCAGAAATTGCTCCATTGTAGCAGATCTTTTCGTTTTGGCTGGCTGAACATTCCTGCGTACGCAGATCCAGGAACGGCTCCCAGCGGACCTGGCATCCCGTCAATGGATCCGCTCAGGCGGGACGATGTCCCGACTCCACACAGTTACCGGTCCACATCAGCAGAACTCGGCTTCCAACTCATTAAACAGCTTACAGCTGTGTTTGGCTCTGTTTCTATGGTAACCGGCTAAACGGTTCGAAAGTGTTGATACAGAAGGTTTTATTAGGAAGGTTTTCCTGGAACCACGTGACGATGATTTGATCCTTCAGTCCAAATCGTCCTAAAACTGAACATTCTGGCCTTTAACTAGGACATTTCTGTCCACTAGGGGGCAGAACGTTCTCCAAACTGGACAAACTGATTCACCATCATCAGCTGATCCAGATCAACATCATGATCAGTTTGAGTTCAGCTGATGAAACAAACTCCAACATTCAGTCTGACTGAAAACAGCTTCAGATGCTGTTTGTTCCTCCACACAGGAAATGATGCAAAACAGGAACAGGAAGTGAAAACCTGAAATTATTCATGACTTTAGGTTTGACCAACCTGAGAGAGATTAGTGAAAGCTGTGAAGCTGACAGGATGTCACCCAACCTGAGCAGAGGAGCCTGCAGGTTGGGACCAAACACACTTTCACCACCAACTTTCCTCCTAATCACTGAGTCAGTCTGAGGATTCCTGTGAAATGACCCAACATGAAGAGGAAAATTCATCAGAAATTCACCAATAATACAGAAGGGCTCGTTTTTGTGTTTTCAGTTAAAAGCAAGCAAAATGTTACTTTTTCATCTTTTTATTTTTTACAAAATTCTCAAACCTGCTTTAGAAAAAAAATAATTTTAAAGGTTTTTACTCAGTTATTGGTCTGTATTTTAGCTCAGGGTTATGGATAATGTCAGAAAAATGTAATTATGGTTCAGTTTTGACCATTTATTTTGTTTTGCTGGATGCATTGTTATTTTTAGATCATCTTAGGATCCATGTTTACTGCAGAAATGAAACCTGCTTCATGTTTTCCACATTTCAGCTGGAGGTTTCCAGATTTGCCGTCAGAAACGTTTCCTCCTCTGTGGCTTCACAACATCCTCAGGTTTCATAATGACCGCTGGCGCACAAAACCACCACGCGGAAAATTTCCAAAACTTCCCCCAACAACATCCGTCATGAGGCAAGAAAATGTATTTTTAGAAAATGTTCAAAATATTTTCACAGTAAATGATTATATTTGTTAGTTTTGAACCAAAATCAGTTTTTTCTTCATGTTTCTCATTAATTTTTTGTCTCTTAGAAAGTTTTAATGATTCTGAAGCTATTATCTGACTTGTCTTCATAATGTTTAAAAATAAAGTTTAAACTTTGTCCTGCTCTTCTGGTCAGGAAGGAAATTCCCTCAAATCTAATCTAAACTAATTATTAAAAATGATAAAACTTCAGTTGTTTCCGTTTATTCTCAGTTTTAACCAATAGTTTATTTCTCATCTCATATTTCATATTATTAGGATATTTTGTCCATATGTAAAGAGAGTAAAATCAATCAGGTTCAGTTTATACTTTGTGCTAATAAACTGAAAATGTGTGATTTTGTTTTTGTGTCGATGCTTTAGTATTAATATTCCAGTTATTTTTTCCTTCTGTTTCTGATCCTTGTGAACAGAAATGAAGTTTTTCTCCTTGTCTTTAACCTTCTGACCTTCTGAACTTGACATTTAGACACTTTGACGTTGATTTAAGGGAAGTTTCTAGTTTTTAACGTGACCAACACAAACTGTACAGCCGGCTGTTTACAGTAAGCTCAACATGTGAATGACGACATTTTTATTAAATCTGGTGAATATCATGTGAAGGTAAAACATGTTTGGTCAAAATAAGGGGAAGAAATTTGATTCTATACACAGATATGATTAGATTAGACTAGATTAACATCTGTCCTAAATATTCTAACAGATGTTAGAATATTTAGAGTAAATTAAATGGTTTAGTAGGTAACATTTTATATTTGAATAGTTTCATGCCTGTCCAGACTTGCTTGTGTGGATTTTTGCATTGCAGTGAGATAATGTGACCCACCCAGAGGTGACTCAGCTGCCTGCTCCGGTTGGATTCAAGTATTGAAATATGCTAATTTTTCGGTGTTTTCTCATCTGAGCAATAGGCTGTCAGAGGGAGGGGCCTAAAACACACACGCTCCTGGAGGAGGAAGCCTTTAAAAGACGGAACCTGGAAGTTTTCAGGCATATCTATCTGACTCCGAGCGCAGACAGAAACCCGAAACAAAGAACACAGAAAACAGAGAGAATGTACTCCCGGTCCGACAGCGTGACCCTGACCGTTCAGGAGAGCTTCGCCTTCAGCTCCGGCATGGCGACCCGCAGCACCCAGCCGGAGGTCTTCACCTTCGAGCGGATCCCGCCTCAGGCCACCGCCGTGCGCTCCTACGTGCCAATCCGGCCCAAGAAGCGCTGCACCCGGGTCATGTACCCTGCCAAGGTCCGCATGCACCTCCCGCCGCCGGAGCGCAGCCAGGCCAAGCGCTGGCTGGTCATCCTGTGCCTGGTGGTGCTGTGGCAGATCTACACCGAGGAGCCGTGCGTCGACGTGCCTCTGAGCGCAGACGGCTCCATCGGCGACTACCAAGGCTTCAGCTTCCAGTCGGCCGAGCATCAGGCCCGGCAGATGTCGGAGCGGAGCGCCGCGCCGATCCGCTGCGAGGAGGCCGCCCAGCAGAGCGACTCCACCGGCTTCGAGCAGAGCGCAGGGAAGGGCATGGTGGCCCTGCTGGTCTACCACAGACTGGGCAACGACAACTAAGTCCCCCGGACTGGTTCCGCTACACCGCCCGAATCTGGGCTGACGGGATGAAAGACTGAGCCGAACTGGAGGAGATCCTGAGAACCTCCGGAGAGAAGCGGAGCGCCCTGCGCGGCGCGGCCGGGGAGGAGGCTCCGAGCGCCGGCTTCACCCAGCCAGCAGACTCCCCCACTGCAGGGAGGATGAAGTGTCTGGGACAGAGAGAATCTGGGAGAATGACAGAACTGTGAACACTAAGAAGAAAACAGAAACTTGAACTCCAGAAAACTTGAACTGAATCAGTGAATTCTGCACACAGACTGACTGCACTGAGCCACGAATCAAACGACTCTACATGAAAAATGTCACTTATGTAGGCCGACATGCCTGAACCAGACACTCCTACTGATGTTAATATTGTTTTTGTATAAATGTCTTATTTGGTTATTTATTTTATTTGCTATTTATTATTTTGTAATAAAAATGTTGAAATGAACTTCCTGTTTTCTGCCTCTTTACTAAAGTTTTTTGGGGTTTTTTATCTTTAAAATCAGATTTAGAACCAAATAAAACATGCAACATCAACAGATGTGCATCTGTAAGCTTTGCAATAATAAGGTTATATTTAAAGGAACAGTGCACAATAATGAACTGGTGCAGATTTAGTTACTATGCCTGTTTCCATCTGCAGTTCCTGAAACATTGATGGTATAAAAACTTTAAAAGATTTAAATAAAAGTCATGTTTCCAACAAGTAAATATTAAAACCAAAATCTAATGCTTAAAAATAAATAATAATGTAAAATGCAAATCTTCTAAAGAGATTTTTTTCTGGTGTAGAGTAAAAATAAGACTTTTCTTTTAGCTGAATCTGAGACAGCATGAGCAGTGTATATATAAATCCATCTGTTATTACAATGATAAATAACTGATTTCTATGTAAATAACTCAAAGGGATTCCTCCATGAAGAGGATTATTCATATTTCTAAAACAAAGCCAGCTCTGTTTGGCTCATTTTCCTCTTGGAAAACCTTCCCTGCCCTGAACTCAGAGGGAAGTTCGGCTCTGTTCCTACGGGAGCCTGGAAGCTTCAAGCTGCTGCTTTGCATGATTTTCCAACACATTAAATTCCTGCAGAACTTTCCTCTCTGCAGCCACTTTCCTTTTTCTGGTTTATTCGGCCTGGAGCTCAGGAATCTGCTGGCTGCTGAGTCAGACGCTGCAGCTCCAGGTTACATCACAGCATCCCCCTCATCCCAACGTGAGTCGTGTGAAAAACCTGCAGACCAGAATGTTATTCTAGTGATGCAGTGAAGTAACTCATATCTGATATTATTAATCACTGCAGAGCTTTACCTCATGGAGCTGCTGCTGGGGATCCCTCCTGATGTTGATGTTGATGTTGGAGGTTGCCATGGGGACGTCTTCGGGTTCCAGTCACGTTCACCTGCACAGGTAAGACAACAGGTATGAAGAGTGGAGGGCAGAGAGAGGAGCTGATTGGGTGATTTGAGGGAAAACACACACAGGCCCCAGAGTGTGTGTCACGTCTGGATCTGCTGCTGGGTTTGGGGTTCTGGTTCTGGTCATGAACCAGTTTGGATCCAGGTCCAGCTGTTCGATACCTGACTGTAGATTACAGAGGAGATGATGGTCGACTCAAGGCTCCCAGGCTGCAAAGCAATCCCTAATCATCACCCTCCACCACCGTGCTTTACAGTTTCCATCATGTGTTTGTGCCGATCTGATCGTCTCCACTTTGGTCTCACTGGACTCATCATTCACCCCAGTTCTGTTCAGTCCACTTTAATCCAACTCCAGTTTGTTTTTGGAGGTGTGAATGTGAAATCAATCTCTGATGTGGAACAAAAGGTCAAACCCTCAAACCTCAAACGCTCTGGTCCACCTACAAACCTCAGTGTCTGTTCAGTTGAAGTGAACTCTGGATCGGTTTGAATCCATATGTGAACGCCAAGCGGACTGGAAACAGCTCCAAAAACAGGAAGTGGACTATAGTGCAGGGCATTCTGGGTAAATACCACCAAAACAAATGTGCTAGCCTAGCGCTAGCAGGAGAAATGGCTCGTGGTTTTTTGCCAAAGAAAAACGAGAAATCCTCCAACTGCTAAAATCTGACACTACTCTGTTTTCTTTCCATTTGGTGAAGAAGGAAATTGAACTTGGTGTCGTCTGAGGTTTTCTTGTTGTTTCCTTCAGTGGTTCTTGTTGCAGCGCCCCCACAGGCCAGGAGGGGAACAGGTTGGTTTGACTCAGAGCAGAAATAACCACAGCAGCTGGAGATGGTGAAGTTTTGGTCTCTAATCAAAGTCAGTTTACTAGAATATCAGGTCTAAAACAGCCTTCATGTACTATATTTAAAGAAAATAGTTTTTTTCCTTCAACCCTTCCAATCATTTATTCTGGTTCAGTGTCTTGACCTTTAACCTTCTAACTGAGGCCTGTAGTGTCTGAGGTGGAGCTCTGAGTTCATGCTGATTTCTCTGAACTCTGACCTCTGTTCAGATGACCTCAGAGCCGACTGGTCCAGGTTGGGCTGGATGTGTCTGGAGTTTCCAGTCCTGGAAAACTGCCTGCCATGTTTTCCTTTGGGAGAGCGGCGTTCCCAAAGGCTTTCCTTTGGGAACACTCTCCCTCTCTGAACGGTGATGGGCGGAAGTCTCTGCTTCTTGCTCCAACATGTCTGACTGATTTCTCTCAGTTACTTTCTGTTTTAAGATGTTATGTTTGACTGAGCTGCTTCTTTTTTCTCTCATTTTAAAATAATCCTCGCCTCTTTTCTTCTCTCTGTTTATCGTTTTGTTTCTCTCCTCTGCTGCCGGCTGACATAATGTCTCTGATTTCATATGTTAGGATGTGACGTGTGCTGAGGCCGGGTCATTTGTTTAGATTCGGTCGCCGGCTGTAATCAAAGCGGGTCGATGCGTCACGCCTGCGTTTAAACGTCACCGCCGCTGAGATGATGAAGATGATGATGACGGATCTTCATCCTAAATGATTCAAAGACAAATGTCTGAAATCATTTAACATATCAGCTTCTCTTCCACCAGGATCCATTTTAGGAAACAGACTTTTAACAACCCAAGTTAAAGTTTTTAATATTATCATAATTACTCATAAAGCTTCTCCAGCCGGTTCTCCGGGTTCAGGAAAGGACTCAGAGTTCCTCTGATTGTTTAATTCAGCTCAGTTTCTACTTCAGCAAATGAAAAAAGAGGAAATTATTAACTTCAGAGATAAAAGGAGTTTCCTGTTTTTCTGTTTCCTCTTCCAGTTCAGTCAGCTGACCAACCGATCAACTGGTTTACTCTAAACCAGCCGATTTCAGCAAATCCTACACAAATTAAGCACAGGCATAGGAAGCTAAATATTCTTGAGAGAGAATGTCTTGCATCATAAATCAGATTCTGATTCATAAATTTTAATGCTTATGGTCTGAAAACAGCTTTAAACTATCAGACGTGTTTCTGTTGGACAAAGAAACAAACTGTCCAGAAGGAGAAGAGTTTCAGTCTGCAGGAGGAAACAGAGAGAGGAAGAGTGAAAGGGTTAAACCTTAAAATAATCCAGGTGTGACTGAGAAGGAACACAGAAACCCGGAGCAACCGTTCAGGTGAGAGAAGCAGGAATGAGGCTGAGCCGGCCGAGAGCCGAGGACGTGATGGAGGAAACTGTTAAATCATAAAACAATAAGTTGGTTGTTTATCTTTACATCAATCAAATAAATTACTTGAATTGTTTTTCTGAACCAGGAAACTGAGAGAAAATTTAACCAGGAAGTGAAGAAGCATCTGGAGCTGAATCAGTTTAAACTTTCACTTTTATTCTTAATTCAGTTTGCAAACAAACTGTCAATAAAAATGAATCAAATCTGGAAAAGTGCTGCAGCTGCTGCAGCAGTCAGGTGATCCTGACATGAAGCAGGTCTGAGCAGATCAGTGACGACTTCAAACACAGACACAGAGTTCAGATCCTGAACAAGCTCAGAAAACACAGAGAGAACAGAGGAGGGTCTGAAATCACAAGGATCCATTGGAGATGTTCTCTTATTTCAGCAGGAAGCTGGAGATGAGAGGCTGAGAGGCAGTCAGTCAGTCAGACGGACGGTCAGTCAGTCCATTTGGACCCGGTTCCTGCATGTTTTACATGAGTCTCTGCTCCAGCTGAGCTGATTCAAACGGTTCCATCTGTTTCCTCCGCAGGCCAAAGTTCTGCTGAGGTTCTGATAACGAGTCATCAGTTGGCCCAGTTGAGTTGAACCAGAACCAAAGCTTGCAGGATCCGGGCCCTGAAGGACTGACTGGACAGCTCAGCCTCAGGGGAACCGTTGTTCTCTGGAAACACTGAACATGGTTCTGAGTTCTGATGTTTATGGACTCAGTTCAACACGTCGGCTCCAAATCTGCCACCGGAGCTCAAACTGTTTGGACCGGAGGCAGAGCCTCAGCGGGTTCAGAGATGCTGATGTCATCACAGAAGGTCAGGCAGTGAAAGGCATCATGGGACAGGGGGGTTCTGTCAGGGTCGGGTTCTGTTTGGGTCTGTTGATCCTGTCTGATCAGCAGCCGTTTATCTAAAGATCAACTTCCCTGCTGTTTACACAGAAACGGGACGGAGGTGAAAGGTCATCCTGAGCAGCAGCAGAAGCTGGTTCTGGTCGGACGGGTTCTGACTTCTCTCTGTTTTTACTGTAAATCTGGATCAGGAAGTTTTCAGTTTTAATCGTCTCATCTGGATGTTGATACTAGAAGTTAAAGTTTCACACCAACCTGTTAAAACAAACATCAGTGGGCGAAGTTTGAACGTTAATGTTGAATTTGATTTTTTCCTTATTTACTGCCTGTTCAGCTCTATGCAGCAACGTTATCTGACCTTTGACCTTTATCAGGAAGACAAGCCCTTCTTTTGCAGCTTGATTTATAAAAATGTGTCTTGGCCCTTTCTTATCCAAACATCTGCTGATGTAACGTCTCGGCCCGACTCAGAGGTCAGACACATTTTTCCTGGAAGTTTCTCCACATCCAGGAACTGCCAGAGATTAAAGCATCTAAACTATGAAAATTCCTCCGTCAGACGGACCAGAACCGGGCTGCCAGGCCGGGTTCTGCAGAAACTCAATGGTCCGATTATTTCAGCTTACAGGACAGAAACCGTTTTAGCTAACCACTAAACGTAAAGGTCCACATGAGGCGGGTTCTGTTAGGAATCCTGGTTTGAGCTGCGGTTGGAGTGAACCGGATCCTTCCAGAACCAAACCCTGCGGCTCCGTGTTCCAGCGGCGTGCAGGAACATGTCGTTAGCGCTGCCGGTTTCATCTAAGGTGGAAAAGTACCTGGCGCCTTGTTCATTACAGGTAAACAAAACCAAACCGGATCAGAACAGAACCACACTGGTTCTGTCCTCTAAAGGAGAACAGAAAATATCCAGTTCAGAACAGAACCAACCTGTGAGGTTCAGAGAAACCCAAACAAACCCAGTCAGCCTCTTTGAGGTTCTACAGAGTTAGAAATGATTCTGTCATCCTGATGGACGTCAGTGGATTTGGTTCTGATCCGATCTTCAGTTTCAATTCTGGAATCCTGCAAGTCAAAGACTCAAAGAAATCCACCAGGTTTTCTCAGAAAGATTTTCACCAGAGTGAAGATAGAATAGATCAGAATAGAATAGAATAGAATAGAATAGAATAGATCAGCATAGAATAGAATAGAATAGATCAGAATAGAATAGATCAGAATAGAATAGAATAGAATAGAATAGAATAGATCAGTATAGAATAGAATAGAATAGAATATAATAGATCAGTATAGAATAGAATAGAATAGAATAGAATAGATCAGTATAGAATAGAATAGAATAGAATAGAATAGAATAGAATAGAATAGAATAGATCAGAATAGATCAGAATAGAATAGAATAGAATAGAATAGATCAGAATAGAATAGAATAGAATAGAATAGAATAGAATAGATCAGAATAGAATAGAATAGAATAGAATAGAATAGAATAGAATAGAATAGAATAGAATAGAATAGAAATGCCCTTTTCTGTTCCACAGTGGGGAAATTTAGGCCTGACAGCAGTAAAGTGACTGTAATTATGGTAATTTTGGTTTTCACAGATATAAAAGTATTAAAAATATATTTAAAAGAATGAAAAATAAACAGTTGTAAAATAAAGTACTTTAAAATACTCTGATTCTAAAGAATATGGAACTGAGTCGGATCATTTGTTTTAAATGTATAAACTGTTCAACAGCAAACTATTTAACATGTATAAAAATAAAATTGTGCAAAGACCAGAAAATGTCATTTAAACTGAGTGAAGCTGTATAAATACCAGCTGGGATGTAAAGACTTGATTCTGGAGGGAGCAGTGATGGTCCAGAGCCTAATGGCTGCTGGCAGGAAGGATCTGTGATGATGCTCCTTTATGCACCGAGGATGCAGCAGTCTGTCTCTGATGGAGCTCTGCAGCATCATCACTGTGACCAAACCTGACGCTGTGAACACACAGCTTCATAAAACCGTCCAGTCTGAGGAACTGGCTGGGTAACATCAGTGACACTCAGACCTCTAAACAGACCAGTAAAGACAGATTGTTGTGCTTCTATTTTAAGTTTAGTTGCTGGTTCTTCCAGGAAGCTGCAGGTAAAAATACTTCCAGGCTCTTATGATGTCAGTATGCAGCTTCATTCATGACCTCAGCCGAGTCGCCTGCTCTGACAGACAGAAAGTTTCTGCTGCCCTAAACCAGGCAGAGCAGCTCTGAGGTCCAGAGGCATTTAGTGAAGGGAACCGACCCGTCCAACATGTTAGATACTAAATATGCACCGAATGACTCAGGATCTTAGAGAAATAATCCTCTGGGAATCAGTTTTATGATCTGGTCTCATATCAACAAACCAGGAAATGATTTCCTCCAGACTGTCTGATGACCTCCAGCTGACCAGAGGCTGAACCAGTAGAACCAGTAGAGCCTGCAGTCAGTTCCCAGTTTTCAGCCCTTAATGCTCAGCAGGTCTGGAGCTGCTGACAAAAGTTTGGCAAAAACATCAGATTTGATTTGATGTGATGTGATTTGATTTGATTTGATTTGATTTGATTTGATTTGATTTGATTTGATTTGATTTGATTTGATTTGATTTGATTTATCCAACAGACTCACAGGTCAGACAGATGTGGAAAAACCACCACAGGATCCACACCAACCAGTTCACACCAGTGTTTCTAACTGGTATTTCACTGACAGGATGCGACAGCTTTACACAAACACCACATTTACTAGCTTTTATATGAAACGTCCAGACGTTACAGAACTTCTGCTTCTCATTCCTGAACTCGGTTTTCTTCAGCAGGACATCAGGGACTCTGAGGATCAACCTTAAACTTCAGCTTGATAACTTTCCTCAACCTCCACCACAAAACCGCGTTTAAATAAACTGATAGTTACATCATCTGAGTACGTGTTGCTTTTTATTACCACAGTGCTGGTGAACATCTGCAGCTGGTCTGTGATAAACTGACTCAGACTTTTAGTTTCAAACGTTGAACTTTATTTAAAGTCTGGAGACCAAACCAAGATAATAAACCCAGAGGCCTGTGAAACATGTCTAATTATGATATTTAGCATTGAACCATGAAAGTTTGATGCTCCAGCTCTGTCATGTTTCCATCAGATCTGCTGACCCTAAAGGAGAAAAGCTTCAGCTCATAATCATCTTCCACCTGTCCAGGCTGACGGCTCCTGGTCTGGATTCTGGAGTTCAGAAGCGTCAGAAACTGCTTCGTCACGGTTAGTTCAGGATTGAACTAACTGATGATGTCATCTGTGTTACCACAGCTGTATGTCAGCGGCAGGAAACACCTGGGCTGCTGTTTCCGTTAAACTAACATAGAGAGGAACCAGCAGATAACCAGATCTTCATCTCAAACTGAATCATCTAAACTGTGGAACCTC
Organism: Poecilia formosa; assembly: GCF_000485575.1. Classification (NCBI taxonomy): domain Eukaryota; kingdom Metazoa; phylum Chordata; class Actinopteri; order Cyprinodontiformes; family Poeciliidae; genus Poecilia; species Poecilia formosa. Next base: position 152,085 of record NW_006800259.1, read on the forward strand.
CTACCAGAAACATTTTGACTGATTACAACAGACGTCACTTCTGAAGATTCCCATAAACATTTATCTGAACACATCTGAACGTAACACCAGCTGGAAAACATTTCTGTGCTGCTAACTGGAACTAAATGTTAGCAGTTAGCAGTTAGCAGCTTCACTGACTGCTAAGTGGAACTAAAGTGTTAGCAGTTAGCAGCTAGCAGCTTCACTGACTGCTAAGTGAACCAGGATCTCAGAGTTTGGTAGAAACTCCTGTTGGTCCAACTCGCTGCCTTCAGACTGACTCCATTCATCGGGTCTGAGGTCTGAATCTGAACTCAGACCAACAGTTTGTTTGTGTTGAACATCAGTGAATATTTAAATTCACTCACTAAGTTTTTCTCTGACTTCATATCTGAGTTTCTAACCACACTGATAAGGAAACCCACTGTCAGCTTTTTCTTCACTTCCTTTCTCAAAGTTTTACTAATATTCCACTGACTTCATGCTTTACAGTTAGTGCAGCTGCTAATAGATGTTATTCTAGTAAATATGTGAAATCCTGGCATTAAAGCATCAGAGTGAATGTTTGAGACATTTGATGTTTAGCGGAGCAGCGAGGAGTTTTATCCGGGGTGTTTTCTCGGTTCTCAGGTGTTTCCAGGTGAGGGTGGGCCGTCCTCCCTGCTGCTCCTCACAGGATCAGGATCAAACCAGATTTCCTGCTGACAGGAAGCTCCAGGCGATTCCTCTAGGAAGGTTTCTGCTTTCAAGCCCAAATTAGATCAACGACGATTCTAAGAAATTCAATTTCCAGGAATCATTTGGAATAATAATAAAAAGCTGAACGGAAATGAGGGTGTTTACCTGGCAGGAAGACAATGAAGCTGATGTTCAGGACGGTTTGAACCGGTTGGGTTTCGTTTGGATTTAACTTCATAACAGACGTGATGGATTCAAGTTTCCACTTCTGATATTTTTATAAAAAAGAAGCAGATCTAACACTCACATACATAATAAATACATACTGTAATTTATTAAAATGTTGAGATTTATTAACAAAGATGTTGGTTTTAGGTTGAAACAAAGAAATAAAATGTAACTAGGAATGAAAAGGCTGAACACGTTATTGTGTATTCAGGTTATTTCATATATTTATTGTTTAAGAACAGTTTTATAAAAGTGATTAAATGCTTCAGCCTGAATAGGTTTACATAATAAATCAATCTGTTTTTTCTGAAGGGATGAGAGCTGAGCGGTTCACTTTCATCCTAAAACAGTTAAAACTTTAAAAAAGCAAAAATAATTATAGATTTACTAGAAGATCTGACATCAGAGGAAATATTTACCTTTAATTTATCATTCTGCAGATTAGACATTTACAGTCCAATAATAAATCATTATAAATCATCAGATTACATAAATAAATGACAGTAAAGGCTGTAGATCCAGATCTGCAGACTGATTCAGGGTTTCATCAGGCTGAGTAACAACGTCCAGGTTTGTGTCTGCAGCAGCATGAGCTCATGTTTAACCTTTTAGGGACGTTTTCTGTTCCCTGGTTGTTGTATTGGACCGTCTGACTCAGCTCATCGTCCTGGTGACACCGTCGGATCAGAACCGTCCCTCCTCACGTGTCAGAAACCTGCAGCTGCAGGGACTGCGGGCATCACTGGAAGGAAACCTGGGAATGTTTGAGTGAGAATCTCCCGGCTCAGAGGGGATGAGCTCATGGTCGCCGTCCTCCCACTCATCGCATGTGAGCTGTGTAAACAGCCAGCAGCCTCTCCAAACACTCTGCAGGAGCTTCATCTGCCCGTAAACAGCAACACACCTCCGGAAGCTGCAGCAGGGAATCTTTTCATGGTCCTTGAATGGCTTTTCCTTGAAGTGTGAAGATCCGGCTTTTCTCAGACTCAGGTTAGCAGAGCCAGAGTGAATCAGGTTGAGACCTGTTCAGGTAGAAACCTGGAGGTGAAGTCAGGTCAGGAAACTGAAGACTCAACATCATCAACATCATCACAAAGCTGCTTACAGAGGGAGATTTAAATACCCTGGTTTTTATCGTGTCATAAATAAAACAACAGTTTGTTTATCACATTCCCTTCTGTAGGATAACAGAGTAAACATCCAACCTCTGTGATCCAGCTTCGTAAAACCAAGTCATCGTTTTGGAGAGAAGAAGTTTTTCTCCTTCAACTCGTCCAAACGATCCTCAGTGAACTCCTTCTAGTCTCGGCTCAGGATTCAGACTTTATTTGAGGAAAATTAGCCTATTCTGATATGTTTCTGTAGAACATGTCCACTGCAGAGACTTTATTCTACCTGTCCTGGCAGTATATTAGATGTTTATGATGTGTAGTAGAAGTTGGACCAAAGGTTGAGAACAGGCAGAGAGAGGATGATGAGATTTTAATGAAGAAAACAAGAACTTACAAACATGAGGAGAACAAAATGAGAGAGCAGGAACCAAACAGGGAGAAGTGAAGCCAGTGAGGAGTGAGTGAAAGAGAGACGGTGAAAAGCTGGGAGTTTGACTGCTGGAACCACAGACCAGGACAAAACCTACAGTAGGTACAGCTGTGAGAGGAGAGCCGGAGGCAGACTGAGGGAGAGGCAGAGACACCAACAGGAGAAAATGTAGCTGTGAGAAGAAATAAACTACATCGTCTAACTAAAGTAACTCAGAGCAGACTGATCTAACGTAAAACAGAAACGTTTTAGTGTCATTTTTTAAGTGGTTCTTGGTGCAGCGCCCCCACAGGCGAGGAGGGGAACAGGTTGGTTTGACTCAGAGCAGAAAGAACCACAGCAGCTGGAGGTGGAGCTGCTGCCATGTTGGTCCCTAATCAGGCAAAGTCTTCTAGATTATCAGATGGGAAAACTCTCTAAGGTGAAATACAGATAACAAAAATATCAAAACTACAAACCCAGACAAAAAGAAAACACAACCCAAGATCCTGACAGTTTAACTTGTCAGCTGGAGTCTGTGGAGTTGGAGAGGGAAAGTTTTGAGACGTTTTGGGAAAATGTTTTTTCCCCTTTCCTGAGTATTAAAGGTTCTGACTTTGGAGTTAAATAAGAAATTCACTCCTGGGGAAATTGGTATCTGATTTTTTTATTTTTAACTCTAAAATAATCTTTCTATCTGGTAAATAATGAACTTCAGTTCCTCTTAGACTGACAGGCAGCATTGCTTCTTGTAGATTATTGCTGTTTTTTTTTCCTTCTTGTCTGAAAATAAACCTGGAATCTCTACATCAACACATTCCTGCTTTTCCTTTTGCTTGTTTTGTTCGAAGTACTGATGATAAATAACCAGTTGTAACAAAAATCTTTCCATGTTTTTTATCATCAAAGAAAATAAGACAAGATATGAGTCAAGATTTGAACAAACAGCTAATTGGGAATAAAGTTCTTAAAGATCGCACTGGGAGAAGGAAAAGGGTAAGAAAGTTTCTGTTGTTGCATAATCATTGACTCCGCCCCTTTTCCTCTGAGTCACTGCAGGCAGGAAGCATGAGAAACATCCAGCTGTGACGGGCGAGTGGAGATGAAACCTGAGAGGGTTCAGCTGGGGGCCTGGGGGAACCGGGGGAACCAGGGGGAACCGAGGGAACCGGGGGTGAACTGGGGGAACCGGAGGTCTGACCAAGTAGGAGGAGGAAGGGTTTCAGCAGAGATTCCTCTTCTGTTTCAGAGAGGAACCAGAATGTAAAAACTTTCACTCAGTGACGTATAAATCACAGAGAGCTGAAAATCCATCGCATTTCAACATAAACAGCTTAAAAATTTGCTGATTGGTTTTAAGGGAAAATTCCCAGTTCTTGGTTGAAAAGCAGAAGCGGTCAGACCGGACAGGTTTGAAAACATCATGTCCTGTTTCAAGGTGACCTCTGCTGATAGAGGCAGAAATATAACCATGTTTCCAATAATTCATTAAGTTCTGACTCTGTTTGGGAAATCCAGAGCCTGAACGGTCAGCAGCATTACGGGAAACTTCACACTGATGAAGCACATATCTGAACAGTGCGGCAGACTCTTATCACGTTTAAAGCTTCTGATGATTTACTGAGGGTCAAACGGGTGACCTTTCTCTCTTACACAATCTCCTAAAATAACTTTGTAAAATTGGTGCAAACATCAGTTTTTGGCTAAGAACAAGGATAATAACTCTGTCGCATTCATGCACTAATGACTAATACTTTCATGTTAGAACCTAAATTCTGGTTTCCTCAAAGTTTAATTCTGCAGATGTTTCTAATTTTTTCAAGACTTGTCAGATGAAAATCCTTTTAATGCCTGGCTGAGTTATTTTTAACATCTTTCATGTCGCGCCTTCGAACCTGCAGGACGTCTGAAGTATTTGAGGTATTTGTGTTGGAGGGAACACCCAGAGGTCGGGCAGGTGGAGCCGTTCCCTCATCCTGTTCTGTGAAGCTTCCCACGATGCAACACAGCGACACACAAACCACAGCCAATCAGGAGGGAGGACACCTTCTGCATTCATTCACACAGAAACAAAAACAAACATACCTGCAGCATGAATGGAGGATGAAGCACATACCGTACAACAAAGACCAGCGCTGATGTCATGCAGAGCAACAAGCCCAGGATGACAGCAGAGGCCTGGATTCACTGCACAACCCCGAAACAAAACCTGTAAAATAATTATCTACATACAGTCAAAGCACAAATTATCACGGTTCTTTGTTTGTGTTATTTAATTTAAGAACAATAATTCATGTACATGACAACCAGCATGAAGACATTATCTAAACAATCACAATATTATTTCCTCAAAATAATCTTTATTTTTTGTGTCTTTCATATTTTCGAACATTTCCTTTGTAGGTTTACACCAAACACAACTTTATCATAATCTTTAACCAGAAGGTGTGAAAACCAGAAATAAACTCTGACATCATCTGACATGTTTTAGTGTCTCTTTGATTCTAGTATCTTTGTAAGTAATTATCTTTTTTCATAGTTAACAGTTACTGCTTCCATATAAAACGTCTAAATAGTATTTCTACTAACAGACATAAAAAATGTTGAATTGTGTTAAACATGTTAATAGAGGCTTCAGATATTAAAATGAAATGTAAAAGAATGAAAAATAATCAGACAAATAAAGAGTCTATAAACAGAAAGACCTACATTTGAAAATCCAAACATTTTAAGAGTTTTCACAATTTAACCAAAGAGCAAATTATAAAGACTGGAATAGTTTGAACTGTTTGAACTTCACAGCATCCTGTAAACTAGATTACAGTTAAATCAGATTAATATTTTTGGTTTGCTAAATGAAATATTTTACAGTCTAAGGTATTTCTATCTAAACAAACCATAGTTAGTTAAACCAAAACCAACTGAACCGTCTAGTCAGCACAAACTGATCTGAGACAGGTGTGATTTTTATCAGGTCTTTGAAGAACCAGTTTTGTTTTAGCCTGAAACTGAATTAGTTTTGGTTTAGTACTGGAATAATTTAAATTATTTGGTTTAGTTAGTTCTGTTCTAAACTACTTAGTTCAGTCCAAAGTTAGTATAAATGTGGTTTAAAACAAAGAGAAATGAGTTAACCAAAACTAAACCACAACTAACTTCTTGTTTATTGATTTTTATATTTTATTGTCTAATTTGTGTAACTCAATATTTTTATTTTACACCCCTCTCCTTCTCCTCGTAAGGTCATTGCCACTTGCCAGGCAAATTTCTTAACTTATTTATTTTACCTGGTTAAATAAAGGATTAAAATACATAAAATCAGTCAGATTAGACCCAAACTACAGAAACTAACTGCAGTCAGTGGCCCGAACCCGAACCCTGACCATGTTAGAAAGAAAATCAGCTTTATAAACCAGGGTGACGGATCTGATAACAGAGTGTGATTACATTTGAACTATGACCTCGATAGTTTCCATGTCGACAAACACAACAGCAGCAGTTTAAAGTGAGGTTTAGCCCGTAAAAGCAGATAGAAACACCGTTACAAACAGCCACACCAACAGACCCTGAGTCATTTAGGCCCACAGAAACACTCCCTGAACACACGAAGAGTTTACTTTAATCAGATGAAGGCGAACCTCCTGTGATGAAATGGTTGGTAATGGAGATGAGTGACAAACTGCCCGTCTTTAACTTCCTTCCCTTTTTATTGCTTCAGCATCCGTTTACTCATCTTCTTCAACAGAAGCATAAAAACCCCAAAGTTTTCCAATTTAACTTCACTCTGATGTCTAAGGTGAGACTTTTACATCACTGACTGCAAATAATCCAATAATAGATATCTGATTCTATTTATTCCTCGTTTCTTTTATTAACGAATGATTTCTTTCTTCGTCTGACGTGTTTCTAACATAAAAACTGTGAATTTTACGATCAGCTGTTGTTCATTGTTGTTCTCTATAGAGGAATGCTGCTTCAGAGGTTTTTCTATCAGTTTCTGTGTCAGAAACATTTTGTGTTGGAGCTGTCCTGATAAATTGGCTCCAGTCTCATTAAACTCAGAGACAAGCTGCCGTAAACCCGCAGAGGAACGGCAGGAATGTTGGCACAACCAGAGAAACAGTTCAAAGTGTGGCGCAACAGAAACTCACGCCTTCACTTTTCACTCTGGGCTTTTAAAACTCAGGATGAAACTTGAAGCTGGAGCTGATTTCACCGCTGAGCCTGCAGCGACACAAATCAGCTCTGTGGAAAATTACAGGCAGGAAGTTAGAAAGTTTAAAACAACAGACAGGAACCTCAGTCCAGATTTTTTTCTTTAAATTTATCTCAAGTGATGAAAATAATTATCAGATTTTCTTGTGATAAGGAATAAAATGTTTTTTTATTAATAATATATAATCTACAGATCATAGATGTTTTCACTAAAACATCCATTAAAACTGAGAAGGGATGAAATCAGTTATTCAGACCTGAATAACCTTATCCTTAACGATTCCACATAGAGCCACTAGGGGGCGTCTGTCACATAGAGAAGGTTGGGCACATAGAAGAAGAATAAACCTTCCTGTTAGATGCCAACAGAAACTCACCGTGTGTGTCGAGTTTTCTGCATCACAGGTCAGTAAAAATGTATTTTGATGCATATATAATATTTACCTCTTAGAGTTGAAAAAGTTATTGAGTCAGAAGTGAACTGGTGAGTCACGTTATGCAGTTTATGATTAACACTGAGTAGAAAACGGGACATATTTCTGGAGGCTAATTAATGCTAACAGCTGGCTAGTAAACGGCTGAAGAGCTGCTGAATTCACTTTGAACTGGTTGTATTTTAAACTTTTTGAAATGGTTCTCTCACACAAAGGACTTTTTTGGTTTCTTTATATTTAAATTTGATATTTTTATGGGTTATTGCAAAAACCAAGAAACCATATTGTTATCTCGTTCCGTGAGTAAGAGATGGCGCACACAGCATTAAAGGAGCATTACACCTTTTCAGTGTTGCAGCTTTTTAGTGAGAGAATAAAAAACTATCATGTTAAAATAATGGATAGTTAAAATCTAAAATGCTTTCATATTAAAATACATTTTATTTGTGCAGAATAAAAATTGTAAAAGCTATTAAAGTAGTTTAAAAAATTAATAGATTTTTATTTTCATAGAAATACAAAAGAAAAAGAGAAAATGTATTTGAATTAAGAGACTAACTAAAAACTAATATGGTTTAGAGAATCAAAAGCCTTTGAATAGATTTAGTCATTTCATAAAGTAAATTTCATAAAAATAAAGATATATTATGACCATTTGTGATGAACTCAATCTAAAGACTAGAGTTTTTATCGATCTATTGCAGTTACTGAGTGACACCTGAAGTATTTAAAATGAAGTATTGTAGTTTTGTGTATGGAGTATGTTCATTACACAGAAGGATATAAACCTTCCTGTTAGATGCTGATGTTTCATCTTTTCTGTATCTCAGCATCACAGACTGAGAGGACAAAACAACCTCATGATCTGAGGCTGCCAGGTAACGTTCATGTTGATTTTTATGTCTTTTTCTTATTTTCTACCTGCTGTAACACTTTTAGAAAGTGAAATAAATCTGAACCTGAAAAGTTGTTTCCTCTACGTTGCTGTTTGGATAAGTTAGGAAACAAAGTTAGCTTTGTTCCAACCTCTGGTTCCTCGAGGTCATTTAAAGTGAGTTTCTCTACTGGAATACCAAAAGGATCTGAACACAAGCTAAAGGCCTGGAATACCAAAAGGTCAGAGGTCATGAGGTTGATTTGTGCATAAATAAATGGAGCTTTTTATCTGAATCCCATCCTTCCTGTTCAGTTTGAAGTGTTTTAGTGGGAATCAAACGTGTGACAGGTTGGGTTGGTGTTTCCCCAGCAGGTGAATCTGTCTAAACAGTTTCATAACTGGAGTTCCCGCCTGCTGCAGGTTTAGAGACGGAGAAAGAGAAGAAGCGTTGATGGAGGAAGGCTTGTTTAATCCAGGCTGTGGAGTCAGAGGCCTGGTTTATGTTCAGAGGTCAGTTTATCCGCTCTGCGGTGAATCACTGAGCGCTCTGAGTAAACACGTCTCCCTGCAGCTCTTCGTCTTGCTGCTCCTCCTCCTCTGACTCTGCTGCTGTTTTTATCCCAGTTTACAGTCCATCACAGGTTCGACCCGTTAAAGAGGCTTAGTGGACTGAAACGCAGTTTGTGTGGGCGAGGAGATGTAAGCCGAACCGTCCAGGAGTGACTTCCTGTTCATTAATCACACATCAGATCCGTCAGCTTTAACACGCACTCAGAAATAATGGCTTTAAATGACCTCTGTTACTGGTTTGTGGTTACTAAAGATGTTTAAATGCCTTAGTAATTCAGATGAACTAGTGGAATAATGTATTCTGTTTGATTTACCACAGAAAGGCCACATGCAGTGATTTTGTGAACATGTTTTATTTTATCACCAATTATTCCATTTGGTTCTGCTTTCATCTCTAACTCAGTATTTAAGGTTCCTGTTCAATTGTCTCTGTTTTGGTTTAAATGTGATGTTTTCTTTGTTGCTCTTGTCAGTTTTATTAAGTTTGGAATAAAACATTTTGAACTTCCTTATAAAACCTGTTAACCCAGATGTTCCCGTCGCTTTCATCCTCTTTACAGCTTAACTTCCCTTTTCACCAGACTGAAAAAAAACATCAGCTTGAAGTTAAATGTTTCCAACCCGAATGAATGAAAACTAGATGTTGGACTCGATTACATGTTTAAACAAGTCAGTTGTGGGGTCTTTCATAATTAATCACATTTTTAATTGAAAATATATCTAATTTTTTGTGTGAACTGTGGTTGTTAGCACTAGCATCTGTACTGTTGCTACACGTTAGCATTGAGATGCCATTTTAGGCTTGAATAGCTCTGCTGATAAGCTAACTCATTTTAATACAACAGTAGTTTTCCAGCGTCCAATCAGATCGATTAGAAGCAGAAATGATCCCCCATTGGGTCGAGAGAAGCAGCTTCCATCGCTGATGTTAGCGCATGTTAGCGCACGTAGCTTGAGTGACAATAAAAAGGTTCTGGTTCCTAAAAAACAATTTTTTTTTACATACAAAAAAAGTTTGGGTTTTTTTGTATGTAAAAAAACAAAATACAGTTAATTGCGCAAAAAAATGTAATGCCTTATAATCTATGAAATTATTATTTAAAATTAAAACATGAAAATCCCAAAGCTGTTACAGATGTAGGTTTGTTCACCTGAAATGTTCCCTGAACCGTCTGACATTTTACTAACGATCCCTGCTGTGTTTTGGTTTTCTTTATAACTTTGATCATGACCTTGTTGTGATTTTTAATTAAATTTTTTTAATTCCTTTCTCTATTGGCTGTCTGTGTCTACACACACACACACACACACACACACACACATCCTGACAGGTTTCTGATAAAACCTGTTTTATTTCCAGCTGCCAGTCAGCAGAAAACAGAGCAAACTCCTGAGTTTCCTCCTTTCTTTTCTTTCTTCATTCCTCTGGCCGTCTGTCTGAGCCGCCGGCCAGCTGGACTTTGTCCAGATCGCCTCCTTTTCCTGCTGCGTCCGAATGCATCACCAGCTTACTGAGAAGTCCTCCTCCACCTCCCCAGGCTGCATGAAGATGACTGTAGGAGTTAACTTCACACTGAAGGTGAGGAAATCTGGGCTTTTTGCAGCTCAGATGGAGGCCAGGATTAAATTAGAACAACAGAAATTTCATCATAAAACCTCCTTGAGGTGTCCTGATCATTTTTAGATTCCTTTCTGCCTCCTTTTAAAACGATAACACATGACCTCAAAGTTTTTACTGATGGAGCAGTGAAAACCCAACATCTCTGATCTGGATCAGAGTTTAGATCAGGATCAGGAGGAAATCCTGATCCTGATCCAGTTTCTCTCAGACATTCAGCGCTGAACGTCTGCAGCTCCGTCCCATCATGCACTTCTTCAGTCGACTCCTCAGCAGGAGCTGCATTTGGACTGGACTGATGAAGGTTCGCCTCCTCTTCCTCGCTCCAGGAATCCGACCCGCTGCCAACAGAACAGTAATCCAGCTCAGTTCTGTTTACGCTGCGAACAGAACCATAGAAGGTTCTGAAGTCGCTGCCTCTGGTCGTCACTAAAGCCTTCACTGTAAACCTGAGGAAAGGAGGCCGGGGTACTGGCAGGACCGTCTGGGTTCTGGTCGGGTTCTTCCATCCTGGTCCAGTTTTCATAAAGGAAGCCCGACCTCCAGATGTTTCAAACAACTACAGATGTTTTTCATCTGACTGGTTGTTGTTTCCATCAGTGTCGCCTCCTGGCTCTAGATTGTAGATTCATGTTTCTAGATGTTCTGCTGCTCTGCTTGGTGCTTTTCTGTTTCAAACTTCTGCAACATTATTAGTTTTTTTTTTATCATCTCTAATATTCATGCTCCATTTGGTCCAGTTGCTAATGAACGCCTTCAGATTGTTAAAATGACATTAATCAGAAACTTAAAGATACTTTTAACATTTACAGTTAGAACTAAAGCTCATAACGTCATAGAGTCTCTGCAGTTAAATTAGTTTCTACTGATTGTGACACATTTTTCTGAAGCTGTTCGTTTTGGGCCTGCAGCCTGACCCGGGGCCCGGGTCGGGGGCCAGCGGGGGCCCAACAGGACAATGAGGCGAGAGCAGAGCCGTTTCTGTTCAGATGTAATGGAAGAACTGAAGTCATGCAGCTGAATGGGCCTCAGTGGGAGGCCAGCTGGTTCTGATGCTTCTGGCCCAGTTCAGCCAGCAGCTCTGTCTCATTTCCAGCATCAAACTGGAGCTTGTGACCGTTTCCTCTCTAGGATATCACTTGTTGTGTTTCCAGTGTGAATCGTGTCTTTGTGTGTCAGACAGAAAGAGGACATGAAGTGTGTCAGCCGTTTGGACCGGCGCCACCTGTTGGATAACAGCAGCGTTTTCAGCTCCTCTCATTCTTTATTCTGCTGCAGTCTGAGCTTCTTCCATCATCCAAACATTTCCCTCCTCAGCGCTGAAAGCTTCTCAACCTGCTTCCTTCATGATTCAGGTTCAACACGTCCAACAAACTTCAGAGGAGCAACTTTGTTCCTCTGCTGGGGCAAGAAACAGCAAACAGCTGGAGGACGATGGAGGGCAGAGGGCGAGAGGAGAGCTCTGCTTGGACTGGGAGGAAGATGCTGCTGCAGCAGGAAGATGATGCTGCAGCAGAAAGATGCTGCAGCAGGAAGATGCTGCAGCAGCAGGTTAATCCTTCCTGCTGTTGGTGAGCTGCAGATTTCCCATCATCTGTAACAGGGATGTCCAAAGTGCGGCCCGGGGGCCATTTGTGGTCCACAGTGATGAAAAGTTGGTCTCCAGAACCTCAGTGGAGTTTGATGCAGATGGAGAATTTTGAATTTTTATTATTAGGGGGGGAAGCTTTTTTAATAACTTTATTAAAATGATCTAAGTATAGTTCATAATTTTATCTCTATTAAACAGAAAGTATATTTCTTTGTTGCAAAGCGACTCTTTCCTTTTAAAGGCACAGATGCTTTATAAACTGGATCCAGAAGTTGATGAACTCATCATCTCTGACAAAAAAAATCAAACTTTATTTGAATAATAAAATGTTGTTACATTAAAGCACATTAAAAATTTCACAATATATTTAATTTATTTTTTTATTATATATTTTAGACCCTGTCATTAAAGGTGGACTCCACTGATCTCTAACATGATGTTGGTGTGAAGCCTGATATGTTTTCCATGTCAGATTTTTAATGCGATGTTTCAATAATCTGTTTGAAACATTTTCAGTTTGTTGTCTGGATCAGATTAAGATGTTTTTTTTTTCTGTTTTCATCCCCTGATCCTGTTTTATTACTTCCCTCTGGAGGTCAAAGGTCATGCGATTTGATCTGCTTCCTCACTGATGCAACCAGACTTTATTTTTATTGTTTTTATCCTCAGAGCCTCTCAGCCACATGGATTCATGTTTCCGTCCCAGCAGATCAGATCCAGTTTCACTGATGATCTGATGACCTTCATGTCTTTCTGATCTGCTCCAGCATCAGCAGACGTCCTCAGCTGAACTGGTCCAGCTCCCAGTTCAGCCATTTCATGTGCTCCAGTTGGCGGGTCGCCTGATCAAGCCCCGCCCCTTTCCCCCGGTTGTCTGGTCCAGTCCACAGTTTGAAACCGGGTCACAGTTTTATATGAACTTAATGCAGACATTAATACAAAACAACCTGATAACTAGCGGCCCAGGAGTCGTCCTCCGTCCTCGGAGTCCAAAGCGTTTCATACGCCGACCTGCATCAGTCTGGATTTATTGGACTCCAGGTTCCTGTGGCTCCGTTTGTCACCAAAATGGTTTTATCTGATTTGTAACCATCCACAGCCTTAATGCATTTATCTAAGTGTGAACAGAAACAATTTCCAAATAAAGCAAAGACTCAGCTGAGCTTTATAATAGTTTTAAATAATTTACTTTAAAATAATAAACAGATTCAACACCAGAGGTAAAAACGTATAAAATGATTTTATTCATGATTTTAACTTTCTGCTGTATTGAACAGGAACCCGTTGGGGACTGTGGCTCAGTGGGGCGTTATGCCACAGGACAGAAGATGTGGGTTGAGATCCTGCTCAGTCCTGTTGGACAGTCTGTCAATGTGCCCCAGGGTAAAGTACTTACCCCGGGGTAAAGCACTTACCCCAGGGTGTGAGGTCCCAGCCGCCTGAATGTCCTGGGACCTTTAAATGTGTTTCTGCTTCAACAGCTGCATCAGATCCGGATCTGGCTTGACTCTGAACTATTCAGTCATTTTCTCCAAGTGTGATGGACTATTGGGACTCATCTAAAGGTTTCAGGATTTAGTTTGTGATTGAGCAGTCGATCTACAGACCAGTGGACGATCTTTGAACAGAACCCTGCAGAAGATCTACAGATCCGTCTGAAAATGTTTTCCTTCCCAGTAATTTTCCAGCAGCTTTTGTATTGTGATGTAAAGAAACTCGACATGTTTGTGTCTCCGTATGTTGCTGTGGGAACATGGACGTATTGACGTATCCTGCTGCCCTCACCTTCAGAGACAAACCACAAAGTCTCTGGTCTCCTTCAGGTCCAGGAGGTTTAGAGTAGCTGTTGATGCTGGAGGCGACCCTTCAGTGTGTGTGTGTGTGTGTGGGGGTGTGTGTGTGTGTGTGTGTGTGGTGCATTCCCTCTGACTTCAGTCTTTGTTTGAGTGTCCACAGCAGCGGGACGTCCTGCGTCATCAGTCTGAGGACAACCCCGCTCACCGCTGACGGACCTGTTGGGAGGAAGTGATGCGTGAAGAGACGGAAACCAGGCCGGGAGATGAAGAATGGAGGCTTAAAGATAATGCAACACTGCCCCCTGGTGGAGAAGTGAGAGGAGACCTGAAAACCAAAGAAAACAGAAGAGACTGAAGAGGAAAATCTGAAAATAAGAGAAATAAAACTGGAAGGTGAAACTGACCTTCAACTTAAACTGCATCAATAAAAAAACTTAAATTCCCACCGCGGCGTCTCTCCATCGTCATGTTTCTCAGACCTGTGGGTTTATATATAATTTACAATATGAGACTTCTACACTTCACAGAAACTTTACAGAAAATATTTATTGCTGTTTCCCAGTGGTTTTGTTAATGAGTATTAAAGAAAATAAAGTTTTGTTTACATAAAAAAACAGTTCAGGCAAACAGAAGTTTATTTAAACCACCAATAAGAGGCTAAAATTAGGTCAGAAATGTTTAAAAAGTTCAACATCAGCTGCAAAAACTTCCTCTGACATCAGTGTTGCTTTGTCAAAACAAATATTTATATTTAAATTCACCAAATCAAATATTTTTATAAAGTTGAGTCTGAAATAATTTATCTTTGTTTGTTGTTCAGGAAATAACTTGATGCATTTTAGCACATAAAATTGAATCTCTGCTGTTTGGCTCAAAGAAACCAAGAGCTGCTGAATATTATTTATTTGCTCAATTAGGGCAAATTAAATGAAGAGTTAATTAAAGCTAATTACTTCAGTGAAATGCTGCTTCGGTCAGCAGGTCAGGATCTGTTTCTGAAAAAACATCTTAAATATTTACATTAGACTTTTGGGGATTAAAAGGTCAATATGATTCTGTTTATAATATTTGAATTTATTTTTCTGAAAAACTTTTGCCATTAATACGGTTTTTATGTTTCCAAATGAACAAGGATCCAATGAAACTTGAACCTGCAGAATTTCTCCATCATTCATCAGACAACTTCTTTATTTCCTGTTTTAATTTTCAACTTCAGTTTGAAAACAGCAGCGATGGATTAATATTGCCATGAACATTCTGCGTTATTTTAACTTAAAATACACAACTTTTAATTTAATGAACTGATATTTGTTCACTGAATCTGTTTATTATTTCTGAAATACATTAATTCATGCCTCCTTTTATCAATTAGTTTCATGCTGTTTTTATATTAATGTGTATTTAGAGACATAACTTTAAATAAAAAATAAAAAAAAAGCCCCGGGGCTGATTAGAAATCTCACGACTCCCTGCAGTACCGCCGCGGCACCCCTAGGGGTCGCAACCCTCACGTTGAAGACCTCTGGCTTAGACGGATTTATTTCCCAATAACAAGAAATCATCTGAAAAATGTATTTTATTTTTGTTTAAGAAGAAGAAAAGAAGAAAAATGAAAAGAAGAGAAAAAAGAAGAAATGTATGAGGGGACCCAAAACTTTTTCACCGTGTGGTTGAATCCCAGAACCAGAACCAGAACCAGGAGGAAGGGGTGGAAATGTCCCTCTCTCCCTCCGTAGTTCCCTTCTTAGGCTCCTCTGCAGAACTTCTCAGATGTCACAGAGTCAGAGGCTTATGTTGCCTTCCTCCTCCTCCTCCTCCTCCTCCTCCTCCTCCGGTTCGGAAACGGGATGTGATGTAAAAACACAAAAACTTTTTTTTGTCTTCGGAGCTGATCGGATTTTTCTGGATCCGAACGGATTGTTCCGAAACAAGCCGAATCTGATCAAATCAGGAGTTTCTCGGAAAGTCGCCGGGAGTTGAAGAGACGGATCGACTCCTCCACCATGACCCAGTGAGGGAACACGAACCGAACCGAACCGAGCCGGGGAGAAGCTGTGAAGCTGCTGCGTTGGACCCGGAGAGAAACAGCGGAAAACAGGTAAAAAGTCCCGAACCTCCCGAACCCGACCGGACCCAGAGGGTTCTGAGATCAGATGAGGCCTTCAGGAGACCATCGGAACTCTGGGCTTTGTTCTGAACCGAACCCGCTGGTTTTCCAGGAATTATCCAGATCCGCTCCATGAACTGGGACTAATCCTTCCCAGCAGGAGAGCAGAGACTGGACCGGGTCTGCCGGACCGAAACCCGAACCTTTCAGAGGTTTTAATGGAAGTTAGAAACAAGCAGCAGCTGGATGGTTCTGTTGGACCTGCAGCTGATCCAGAACAGAACATCTGGAATAATCTGGATTATTAATCCGGTCCATTCATTCTGTTCTCAGTCAGCTCCAGAACTCCAGATGTTTTAGGTCGGTTCCGATGTTCTGATGGTTCTGATCCGCTGCAGTTGGACCATCTGGACGTTCAGTCCACTGAGGAACCAGACTGCATGCTGGGACGTTGTCATGACAACAGCGGTGCAGATCCTCCTGTTCCTGCTGGATGTTCTGCAGGAACCGGGTTCTGTGTGACGGGTTCTGCTGTGCTGCTGGTTCTGTTTCCTGTTCTTCCAGAACCAGCTCTGCAGGTTCTGCAGGTCGGGTCTGAGTTCTGACCCGGTGCTGGTTCTGGATCATGTTTGGGTTTATTATCTTTACCAGCAGAACAAACAGAAGCAGAACAAACTCCCACTGAGAGACGGTTCTGATCCGTTTGCAGAACCAGAACCAGGTTAATACAAACAGACCAGAAAAAACATGGAGACAGAAACAGCTGATGGATGGATGGATGGATGGATGGATGGATGGATGGATGGATGGATGGATGG